>NW_028283692.1:0-300000 GCF_059441095.1 Idiotropiscis lumnitzeri
CCCTACACGTCCTCCACCCTCATGCTGAGCACCGGTTCCCCCCAAGGATGCGTGCTGAGCCCTCTCCTGTACGCCCTCTACACCTACGACTGCAGCCCGGCCCACGGCAACAACACCATCGTCAAGTTTGCTGACGACACGACAGTGGTCGGTCTGATCTCGGAAGGTTACGAGACAGCCTACAGAGAGGAGGTAAAGAGACTGACAACTTGGTGCAAGGACAACAGACTGCACCTTAACTCTGCTAAAACAAAGGAGATTGTCGTCGACTTCAGGAGGAACAAGACGCTGCCGCCCCCCCTCTGCATCGAAGGCGTGTGTGTGGAGAGGGTCCACACGTTCAAGTTCCTGGGAGTACAGATCTCCGATGACCTTTCTTGGAGTCACAACACCACAGCAGTGGTAAAGAAGGTCCGCCAACGTCTGCACTTCCTGAGAGTCCTCAGGAAATTCAACCTGGACAGGAAGCTGCTGCTGGCCTTCTACCACTCGTCCATCGAGAGCCTGCTGACGTACTCTGTCTCCACCTGGTACAGCGGCTGCACTGAGGCGGACAGAGTGAGGCTCCAGAGGACAGTCAAAACAGCGCAAAGGATTATTGGCTGCCCTCTCCCCTCGCTGTCGGACATCTACACCGCCCGGTGCCTCAGAAGGGCTCTCAACATCGTCAAAGACAATACCCACCCAAACTCACACCTGTTCGACCTGTTGCCCTCTGGCAGGCGCTACAGATGCATCAAATCAAGGACCAATAGACTGAGAAACAGTTTCTTTCCGAGAGCCATCTCCATACTGAACTCTCACACACACACGAGACCACCCTAACCTTGCAAAACAGCATTGTGATGTGTTTCTATATGCCCTATTCAGTCTTATTTATTTATCTAATTTATATATTTGTCTGTATTATTGTTGTATTGCACTGGAGAGGGGAGCCCTCTAATCTCGTTGCACACTTGAGTACAATGACAATAAAGGGATTTCTATTTCTATTTCTATTTCTATTTCTAATGTAAATACTAGCCCTTCTTATCAAATTACCATCTTTTTTTCCCGTGTCATTTCCATCTGTGCATTTCATTCCAGTTACTAACTACAGTTACCTTAATAGAAAGATCATCAACTGAAGTATGAAACATAACATATTTATTTCTTCAAATCATCCTTACAGCAGAACCTAATTCTTATCCTTATTCATTTGTTCAAGTCACACCTTCTTCAATCACCAAACTCTCTCTCTGACTTCCTCCCCCTACTTGGGAACGAGCATCTAACTTCAAAGAGCTGTTAACTCTTTGTTACAGCACACTCATGAGTTACGATTACACCAATACCCATTGCCCTCTGTCAAACTTTCCTCACTCCTTTTTTTTTTTTAATTTTCCAAATTCACTGTAGCCTTACCAAAGCCACTCAAAACTATCAAGGTATCAAATCAAAAACTACAAAATCAGGAAACACCTATGCTCCTACAAGGGTTTCTCATGCTCACGTCTTCATTCAATTAAGATTTCACAACACCTACTCCTCTCTTTCTGAAAAAGACACAAGTATACAATTAAGTAAAACCCATCATCAGAATGATATACCTTGTCTGTCGGATCATGTAAGTATAAATTGTGCCATCAATAATCTTTTTCTGTAAATTAATCACATCCCCACAACTTGGGCTCTCATTGTTCTGTAAAAGTAAACCTAATTTCAATTCATGCAACCAACTCAGTGTCCTTCTGGGTCCCTCAACCACGCAGGTTCTAATTCTGTTACTCTAGACAGTTTTCCACTTGCAAATCTGACTATGACACATTTCTCTTGCTCTATCATTTGGAATTAATTTATTACAAGCAATCCTACATGCACCAGTGTCACATAAAAAGGTAATTGGTGACCCATTTACCAATAAGGTTATTTCAGCTCAGTTATTTCATCAAAGGCCAATATCTCTTGTAAATTTAGGAGGACCTCTTCATCTAGAAACTCATCTGTTCCTTGATCAGCCTCTAAATCCTGTTTAGATGCTTCCTATCCTAGTCATGCTGAAGGTTGCTTTTTCTCAGGGCAATCTCTTGCTATATGGCCTTCTTTACCACAACGCCAGCAGCCTGATGTATTTTGCCTGTTTGCTCCTCTTCCTATTCTTCCTCCTTTCTGTCGTCTGCCCCTTTGTCCTCTAAAGCTACCTAGGCCCTTTCCACCTCGATAAAAGACCTCCTGTCCTACCTGTCCTACCTGACCTGTCCTGTCTATAGACCTCTGCTTCTTTTTATTTTCTATCTTCTCAGCATGGAGGGCGTGATTTACATACTCCTCCAGGGTACCTGTTGGCAGGCAAATGAAATGTTTATTTACCCACTTATGAATTACCTCTCTTGAGCCTGCATGTAAAGCATTCTTCAACTGCTGTTGAAATGGCCCATTTACATTACCATTTTCCTGTAGCCCGCTGTGATTTTTAAACACAGCTGTCATTCTCACTTTGTGTTGCTCAAAAGTCTCATCATCCTTTTGTTTTACTCTTCCTATTTCAGTGTAATTTGCTCTATCTGACTTTTCGCATTCCTTTCCTTTGCTTATTTTGTTTTCATTCTCTTTTTGTTTCCTGTATCCCTCTTCTCTTTTTAAGGCTACCCTCATCCAATATTCTGTTTCCTCAAAGCCATTTTTCTTCATCTTTTTGGGGTCTTTTTCGTCTTTCCTATGATTGATCCCTGCAATGCGGCTATTTTTTGTGTATTTAACTGACCATTAAAGCCATGTTCAGTTATCCATGTATCTAAATACTGAGTTTTATCAGGATCCTGTTTTTCGATGAACTTCCAATCTCTACACTGCAGCGTATCCCTGGGTTTTATTTTACTACCTAATATCCCCATTTTAGAAAATTTGGACCAGTTTGTCAACACCTAAGGTGTTCTAAAAACTGGTTTCTCATCAGTAGGACAGCAACTCAAATTTCCTGTTGTGGTAATTCTCAATTCAACCTTTTCAGGTGGAGAATTATTGCCTTTGCATCCACACCAGTCTGCTGTGTACAACCCTACTGTATTACATCGGATAAAATACCAAGTGGTATTTGTAATCCCCAATCACACCGTTCACTCACTTTACATACGGTTTGCGCAAACATTCACACACGGAATTTAAGTGTACACACAGACTCCGCCGTCCTACTTTCTCCACGGAATTTCTCGGACTCCGCCGTCATATACCTGCCATTGACTAGTATTCACAGGGTTTTTTTATTTCTCACTCCACTGTCCTTCATGGACCTGCCATCGACTAGTATGCACAGGATTTCTTATCTATACACAATTTCTTTCTCTTTTCTCTATCTTTCTTTCTTTCTCTTTTCTTATTTCATCTCTACTTCATGTCTTTCTTTGCTTTTTTTTCTTTTTTATGTTTTATTTTTATTTATTTATTCTTAATGCTCATTTATTTATTCTGAACACTTATTTATTTATTCTTAACGCGCAATGACCTCCAGTCAGTCACTTCCCCCCTAAAAAAAAATATCTCACCACTGTTGTCTTCCCTCCATTGGATCGCCGTCAACCGTCAGATCCCAGCTGGTGGGGTGAGGTCCAGTCCTGGAAAAGGATTTTTAGGCTCTCTCTAGTGAGCCTGCCATGGCCATGGTCTTTCTGGAGTTCACCACACCCGCTGGAATCCTCAGGTATCTTGGCTTCCCGCTCAAAGGACCAAAATAATGTCAGGTTCAATCACCTAAGCATTCACTGAACAAAGGCAAAATGAATGAAAGGAAGACAAGAGTTGATCTTTTACTCGCGAGGAGAACGAACGGAGGTGTGCTCAGTTACATCTCCAACTTCGTTCTGGAGCACACTCCGCCGAGCCCTCTATTTTATTTGGGAAGTCCCTAAACAATACAATGTATTTGCACTAAGGAACGAAGGGGGGAGCACCAGCAGGAACATGTAAACATTTCAGACACAAGAGGAAAGACAGACATCAATGGCAGTCATTTACTGATTGAAAAGGCAGATATGCCTTTTAGTGCTCTGGCACTAAAGTCTCAGTCCTTTTGGTTCAGAGGTGTGTCTCGGCACACCTCCTTTGATGTTGTAGACGTTCATCCTGTCTTCAGGCATCCGCTTCTCTTGAAGTCTTCTCATCCATATGGTCAAACATAGGTCACGCTGTGGAACAATTCTTTTGCAATACTAATAGAGTAAAATATGGGATAAAATATATCTTCAACCTAACAATAGTGTAAACTGACATACTGAAGACTGGACAGTCATTAATTTGATTGTCCAGTCTTTCCCTCATGAGATAATGCTTCACTTAGAAAATGTGTACAGCGCGAGCTGAAAATGCATTTGCAGTACTAAACTACCACATTTCTATAACAGCTTAATTCAACGTTTCCAATGTAAATTTCTTCCTTTATATAGTGTAAACTGACATACTGAAGACTGGACAGTCATTAATTTGATTGTCCAGTATTTCCCTTATGAGATATTGCCTCACTTTGCAAATGTGCACAGCGCAAGCTGAAAATGCATTTGCAGCACAATAAAAACCCAAACTTCTATAACAGCTAAACCAAACGTTTCCAATAAAAGATTCCACCTTTATATCGTGGAAAAAGACATCCTGAAGCCTGGACAGTCATTAATTTGATTGTCCAGTATTTCCCTTATGAGATAATGCCTCACATAGCAGAATCATAAAAACATGGACGTGATGGTAAACTGTCCATTGTGCCGATAGATGGTATTCTCATGAGGTTAGGCTTGCTATGGAGAGTGGCATGGGGGTTGTGTCTCATGGTTGGAATGGGAAAGATGTCAATTTGGGACACATCGTCAGTAGTGTTCCATCAAATCACTGGGTGTTTCGGCCTTTATCACTAGACACCCTCATCGATGGTGGCCAGCGGCCGGTTGATCACGCCCGCGCTTATGTCCCATGCCCAATTAACTGTGGTGGATGGTTCTGCCCTGGGTACTCAAGTGGGATGACGCAGATTAGTGGTGGGATGGGGAGGGGGGACGGGGGTCATGTTGCTGATCTATGAGCCCAGTAGGGGTCCTTCCTCTTCATCCAGATCCACTGGCTGCTTCTTTCAGCCGCTTTAGAGAGCGATCTGACTGTGTGCCGCAGAGCCTGTCCATGGATTCCCAGGTCTTTCAGCAGCTTGATGGTTGATGAGGCCAGAAACCCTCTGCATCCAACTTCGACGGGATAGACCTTGGCTTTCCACCCTCGTTGTTGTGCGTCCGCCGCCAGTTCAGTGTAGCGCAACTTCTTACGCTCATAGGCCTCTTCAACTGCATTTTCCCACGGGACTGTGAGCTCTGCAATGTAGACAGTCTTCAATGAATGGGACCACAGCACTAAGTCTGGCCTTAGGGTGGTGGTTGCAATCTCTGCTGGGAAGATTAGTTGCTGACCTATATCGACCAGCATCTTCCAATCCCGAGCCTTGGTTAGCTGACCAACTTCTGGCTTGAGAAAAGGATGGTTGGGCTTTTCCTGTCCCTCTCGGACAAATTTTGGTGCTGTAATGGTAGTGGTGGCTCTTAAGGGCAAGGAGTTGATGGTAGTTCTCCTGCTTTCAAGCACTGCTGCCAAGCTCTTGAGGACCTGGTTGTGCCTCCAGGTATAGCGGCCTTGTGTGAGGCTGGTCTTACAACCAGTCAGGATGTGTTTGAGAGTTGCTGGTGTTGGGCAGAGGGCACAGGTTGGATCTTCGCCATACCACTGGTGGAGGTTTTTTGGGGATGGCAGCACGTCATTGGTAGCTCTGATGATGAAGCTGATGTTGCTAGCTTCCATCTCCCAGAGATCCCTCCAGCCAAGCTTTCTTTTCTCCAGGCCTTCCCACCTCATCCACTGTCCCTGCTTGGCAAGTGAGACAGCCTTTGCAGACCTTTCAGCCTCTTCCTGGCGGCGCACCTCCTCCACGACCATTTTTTTCCTCTCTACGGTTGAGGCCTTACACCAAGTTGGTTTGCTTGCTGTAAGGCCAAAGCCTCCTCTTCCCCTCTGGACGTGTCCCACAATATCGCTGTGCCTCAGGGCTGCTGTGGCATGCTGCACTGCACTGGATGGTGTCCATTTCCGTGCAGTTGACAGGGGTGGTGCCGTTTCACTGATGGTCCGGTCTCTGGAGTCCGTCAGCGTCATCTGTAGTCTCACTTTAGAGCACTTGTATTCTTCAGTGAGACTTGTGATGGGCAGTTCGAGGACTCCTTTGCCATAGAGGCTGATGTTATTCAGACAGCGTGGGACACCAAGCCACTGTTTCACATATACTGTGATGGCTCGCTCCATCTTCTCCACAGTTGTTAGTGGGACCTCGTAGACAGTGAGTGGCCACATCACGAGAGGGAGAAGCCCAAATTGCAGACACCAGAGCTTGAGCTTCCCTGGTAGTGGAGTCTTGTTGATGTTGTTCAGGTCGTTGATGATATCCTGTCTTAGCTGCTGCACCTGGTTTTTATCCTTAAGACTTGAGTCATACCATCTGCCCAGGCTTTTGACAGGTTGTTCTGCCACCGTTGGTATTGGTTCGTCACCAATGCAGAACTTCACGTCTTTTAGCTCTCCCTTGATTATCGAGATGCTACGTGACTTGTTCGGCTTGATTTTCATCCGGGCCCAGCTGATGTTTTCCTGCAGCTTACCAAGTAGCCGCCTGGTGCAAGCTGCAGTGGTGGTCAGAGTGGTCATGTCGTCCATATATACTCGGACGGTGGAAGGCGGATCCCGTTCCTGGTTCGCTCACCCCGCCACCCATTTTGAGGCCCTGATGATGACCTCCATGGCCATTGTAAAGGCCAGGGGTGAGATCGTGCAACCTGCCATGATGCCTACTTCTACTTGCTGCCATGATGTTTTGAAGTCGGGTGTTGTGAAGCACAGCTGCAGGTCTTCAAAGTAGGATTTTACCAAGGTAGTGATGGATGTTGGAACGCGGAAGAAGTTGAAGGACTCCCAGAGAAGGCTATGCGGAACTGAACCAAAGGCATTGGCTAGGTCGAGAAAGATGACATGAAGATCCCCTTTGTTCTTCTTCGCTGCTTGAATCTGATGCCAGATCATACTGGTGTGCTCCAAGCAGCCAGAGAATCCAGAAATTCCAGCCTTTTGTACGGATGTGTCAATGTACTCGTTTTTTCTCCAGGTAGGTGGTGTGTGTCAAGACGCTGAAAAAGATTTTCCCTTCAACGTTGAGAAGGCTGATTGGCCGAAATTGACTGATATCTGCGTCCTTCTCTTTTGGAATTAGTACACCTCCAGCCCTTCGCCATGCCTTTGGTATTATCCCCTTCTGCCAGACGATTCTCATTAGCCTCCAAAGATAGCGTAGGACATCTGGTGAGTTCTTGTAGAGCTTATATGACACTCCATTTGGTCCTGGTGCAGATCCTGATCTTGCACGCCCACCATGTTCTCCACTTCTTTCCATTTTGGAGGGCCGGTCTCGATGTTGACCTCTGGTGGTCGAATGGGGGGGATATCATGTGGGATGGCTAGCTGTTCATGCCTTTTCGTGTCTTGGTAGACCTTTTCCAGGTGCTCTTCAAGTTCCTTCTTTGAAGTTTGCAGGAACCCGCTTTTGTCCTTAGCGAAGAGATCTTTGACAAACTTGAAGGGATTTTTATAGAACAGGGTTCTTGTGTGTTCCTTCTTCCTGCGAAGTTTCCTCAAGTTCTCTGCTCTTCGTAAGGTTTTCAACCGGAGCTTGATGTCCCCATGGAGCAGCATGAGACCTTCTCTCTCTGGATCAGAGGCTTTTCTCCACTGTTTCCGCAGGTCCCTTCTTTCCCTGATCAGTCTCTCTATCTCTTGTTGCCTCCTAGGTTTGGTTGGTGGTGGTATTTTGTTGGTGGTTTTCCAGCTGTTCACTCCAAAGCGCTCCTCTCCATAGTGGTAGATGATGTCACCGATGTGTTCCAGCTTTCTCTCTGCAGTGCCCACTTGTTGCTCCAACATTTTCACCAGGTCGTTATTGACGGTTTCCCACTCTCTCTTCTCAATAGTTTTGGGCCACCTCACACTCTGTCTGTGCCCTTTGATCTTGTTCTCTTTGGGAGGTCTCTGTGGCTGGGTGGGTTCTACCTCTTGCAATTCTGTGTTTATAATACCCTCCTCAGTGACAGGGGGGCTGATGCTCTGCGAACTTTGGGTTTTTTCCCGTCGCTGTGCTTCACTCGACTGATTTGACGCATTACTTCG
This sequence comes from Idiotropiscis lumnitzeri, assembly GCF_059441095.1. Taxonomy (NCBI): domain Eukaryota; kingdom Metazoa; phylum Chordata; class Actinopteri; order Syngnathiformes; family Syngnathidae; genus Idiotropiscis; species Idiotropiscis lumnitzeri. The sequence continues at coordinate 8,212 of NW_028283692.1, forward strand.
TAAGAAGTATTGGTCAATGCGAGGCCCTTGACTCGGCTTTCCCAAACACCGCTTCTTTCCTTGGTGGATCTTCAACCCTGTAACTGATGTTACTTTTGCCCAGCCACAGGTGCAGACCTGAAGTGAGTGTCCTGCTGCCATTGTCTCATGCACCGTGTTCTTGCTCGTAGTCATGTTTGTTCCTAGGTCTGTAACCGTGTGGTCAGTCATTGAGCCATCTTGCGCCCCCGCTCTCGCAGGCTGTAGGGGTGTCATTCTTTGTAGACTTTCTGTAGCACTTGGCGGGTGTCTCCAACAAACTGAACACAGTGTCAGAGACTGCCAGCATGGGTAGCTAGCCCATGTCAGCCCCAGTGGGGTCTATTCCCTCCTGTCAGCAGTCTCTCCAGGCTGTCACACAGACTTTTTCTAAGTGTTGCTGTATCTCATGAAGGAAATACTGGACAAAGAAATTAATGACTTCCCAGGCTTCAGGATGCATTTTTACACTATATAAATGTGGAAATTTACATTGGAAACGTTTGGTTTAGCTGTTAATGAAGTTTCGTTTTTTTAGTGCTGCAAATTCATTGTCTGCTGGCGCTGTACACTTTTTCTAAGTGTTGCAATATCTCATGAAGGAAATACTGGACAATCAAATTAATGACTTCCCAGGCTTCAGGATGCCTTTTTACACTATATAAATGTGGAAATTTACATTGGAAACGTTTGGTTTAGCTGTTAATGAAGTTTCGTTTTTTTAGTGCTGCAAATTCATTGTCTGCTGGCGCTGTACACTTTTTCTAAGTGTTGCAATATCTCATGAAGGAAATACTGGACAATCAAATTAATGACTTTCCAGGCTTCAGGATGCCTTTCTACACTATATAAAGGTGGAAATTTACATTGGAAACGTTTGGTTTAGCTGTTATAAAAGTTTGTTTTTTTAGTGCTGTAAATGCATTCTCAGCTCGCGCTGTACACATTTGCTATGTGAGGCATTATCTCATAAGGGAAATACTGGACAATCAAATTAATGACTTCCCAGGCTTCAGGATGCCTTTTTACACTATATAAAGGTGGAAATTTACATTGGAAACGTTTGGTTTAGCTGTTATAAAAGTTTGGTTTTTTAGTGCTGTAAATGCATTTTCAGCTCGCGCTGTACACATTTGCTATGTGAGGCATTATCTCAAAAGGGAAATACTGGACAATCAAATTAATGACTTCCCAGGCTTCAGGATGTCTTTTTACACTGTATAAAGGTGGAAATTTACATTGGAAACGTTTGGTTTAGCTGTTATAAAAGTTTGGTTTTTTAGTGCTGTAAATGCATTTTCAGCTCGCGCTGTACACATTTGCTATGGTGAGGCATTATCTCATAAGGGAAATACTGGGCAATCAAATTAATGACTTCCCAGGCTTCAGGATGTCTTTTTACACTATATAAAGGTGGAAATTTACATTGGAAACGTTTGGTTTAGCTGTTATAAAAGTTTGTTTTTTTTGTGCTGTAAATGCATTTTCAGCTCACGCTGTACACATTTGCTATGAGAGGCATTATCTCATAAGGGAAATATTGGACAATCAAATTAATGACTGCCCAGGCTTCAGGATGCCTTTCTACACTATATAAAGGTGGAAATTTACATTGGAAACGTTTGGTTTAGCTGTTAATGAAGTTTCGTTTTTTTAGTGCTGCAAATTCATTGTCTGCTGGCGCTGTACACTTTTTCTAAGTGTTGCAATATCTCATGAAGGAAATACTGGACAATCAAATTAATGACTTTCCAGGCTTCAGGATGCCTTTCTACACTCTATAAAGGTGGAAATTTACATTGGAAACGTTTGGTTTAGCTGTTATAAAAGTTTGGTTTTTTAGTGCTGTAAATGCATTTTCAGCTCGCGCTGTACATATTTGCTATGAGAGGCATTATCTCATAAGGGAAATATTGGACAATCAAATTAATGACTGCCCAGGCTTCAGGATGTCTTTTTACACTATATAAAGGTGAAAATTTACATTGGAAACGTTTAGTTTAGCTGTTATAAAAGTTTGTTTTTTTAGTGCTGTAAATGCATTTTCAGCTCGCGCTGTACACATTTGCTATGTGAGGCATTATCTCATAAGGGAAATACTGGACAATCAAATTAATGACTTCCCAGGCTTCAGGATGCCTTTTTACACTATATAAATGTGGAAATTTACATTGGAAACGTTTGGTTTAGCTGGAAATGAAGTTTCGTTTTTTTAGTGCTGCAAATTCAATGTCTGCTGGCGCTGGACACTTTTTCTAAGTGTTGCAATATCTCATGAAGGAAATACTGGACAATCAAATTCATGACTTTCCAGGCTTCAGGATGCCTTTCTACACTATATAAAGGTGGAAATTTACATTGGACACGTTTGGTTTAGCTGTTATAAAAGTTTGGTTTTTTAGTGCTGTAAATGCTATGTGAGGCATTATCTCATAAGGGAAATATTGGACAATCAAATTAATGACTGCCCAGGCTTCAGGATGTCTTTTTTACACTATATAAAGGTGGAAATTTACATTGGAAACGTTTAGTTTAGCTGTTATAAAAGTTAGTTTTTTTAGTGCTGTAAATGCATTTTCAGCTCGCGCTGTACACATTTGCTATGTGAGGCATTATCTCATAAGGGAAATACTGGACAATCAAATTAATGACTTCCCAGGCTTCAGGATGCCTTTTTACACTATATAAATGTGGAAATTTACATTGGAAACGTTTGGTTTAGCTGTTAATGAAGTTTCGTTTTTTTAGTGCTGCAAATTCATTGTCTGCTGGCGCTGTACACTTTTTCTAAGTGTTGCAATATCTCATGAAGGAAATACTGGACAATCAAATTAATGACTTCCCAGGCTTCAGGATGCCTTTTTACACGATATAAATGTGGAAATTTACATTGGAAACGTTTGGTTTAGCTGTTAATGAAGTTTCGTTTTTTTAGTGCTGCAAATTCATTGTCTGCTGGCGCTGTACACTTTTTCTAAGTGTTGCAATATCTCATGAAGGAAATACTGGACAATCAAATTAATGACTTTCCAGGCTTCAGGATGCCTTTTTACACTATATAAAGGTGGAAATTTACATTGGAAACGTTTGGTTTAGCTGTTATAAACGTTTGGTTTTTTAGTGCTGTAAATGCATTTTCAGCTCGCGCTGTACACATTTGCTATGTGAGGCATTATCCCATAAGGGAAATACTGGACAATCAAATTAATGACTTACCAGGCTTCAGGAGACCTTTTTACACTATATAGAGGTGGAAATTTACATTGGAAACGTTTAGTTTAGCTGTTATAAAAGTTTGTTTTTTTAGTGCTGTAAATGCATTTTCAGCTCGCGCTGTACACATTTGCTATGTGAGGCATTATCTCATAAGGGAAATAATGGACAATCAAATTAATGACTTCCCAGGCTTCAGGATGCCTTTTTACACTATATAAATGTGGAAATTTACATTGGAAACGTTTGGTTTAGCTGTTAATGAAGTTTCGTTTTTTTAGTGCTGCAAATTCATTGTCTGCTGGCGCTGTACACTTTTTCTAAGTGTTGCATTTTCTCATGAAGGAAATACTGGACAATAAAATTAATGACTTTCCAGGCTTCAGGATGCCTTTTTACACTGTATAAAGGTGGAAATTTACATTGTAAACGTTTGGTTTAGCTGTTATAAAAGTTTGGTTTTTTAGTGCTGTAAATGCATTTTCAGCTCGCGCTGTACACATTTGCTATGTGAGACATTATCTCATAATGGAAATGCTGGACAATCAAATTAATGACTTCCCAGGCTTCAGGAGACCTTTTTACACTATATAATTGTGGAAATTTACATTGGAAACGTTTGGTTTAGCTGTTATAAAAGTTTGGTTTTTTAGTGCTGTAAATGCATTTTCAGCTCGCGCTGTACACATTTGCAATGAGAGGCATTATCTCATAAGGAAAATATTGGACAATCAAATTAATGACTGCCCAGGCTTCAGGATATCTTTTTACACTATATAAAGGTGGAAATTTACATTGGAAACGTTTGGTTTAGCTGTTAATGAAGTTTCGTTTTTTTAGTGCTGCAAATTCATTGTCTGCTGGCGCTGTACACTTTTTCTAAGTGTTGCAATATCTCATGAAGGAAATACTGGACAATCAAATTAATGACTTTCCAGGCTTCAGGATGCCTTTCTACACTATATAAAGGTGGAAATTTACATTGGAAACGTTTGGTTTAGCTGTTATAAAAGTTTGGTTTTTTAGTGCTGTAAATGCATTTTCAGCTCGCGCTGTACACATTTGCTATGAGAGGCATTATCTCATAAGGGAAATATTGGACAATCAAATTAATGACTGCCCAGGCTTCAGGATGTCTTTTTACACTATATAAAGGTGAAAATTTACATTGGAAACGTTTAGTTTAGCTGTTATAAAAGTTTGTTTTTTTAGTGCTGTAAATGCATTTTCAGCTCGCGCTGTACACATTTGCTATGTGAGGCATTATCTCATAAGGGAAATACTGGACAATCAAATTAATGACTTCCCAGGCTTCAGGATGCCTTTTTACACTATATAAATGTGGAAATTTACATTGGAAACGTTTGGTTTAGCTGTAAATGAAGTTTCGTTTTTTTAGTGCTGCAAATTCATTGTCTGCTGGCGCTGTACACTTTTTCTAAGTGTTGCAATATCTCATGTAGGAAATACTGGACAATCAAATTAATGACTTTCCAGGCTTCAGGATGCCTTTCTACACTATATAAAGGTGGAAATTTACATTGGAAACGTTTGGTTTAGCTGTTATAAAAGTTTGGTTTTTTAGTGCTGTAAATGCATTTTCAGCTCGCGCTGTACACATTTTCTATGAGAGGCATTATCTCATAAGGGAAATATTGGACAATCAAATTAATGACTGCCCAGGCTTCAGGATGTCTTTTTACACTATATAAAGGTGGAAATTTACATTGGAAACGTTTGGTTTAGCTGTTATAAAAGTATGTTTTTTTAGTGCTGAAAATGCATTTACAGCACTAAAAAACCAAACTTTTATAACAGCTAAACCAAACGTTTCCAATGTAAATTTCCACCTTTATATAGTGTAGAAAGGCATCCTGAAGCCTGGAAAGTCATTAATTTGATTGTCCAGTATTTCCTTCATGAGATATTGCAACACTTAGAAAAAGTGTACAGCGCCAGCAGACAATGAATTTTCAGCACTAAAAAAACGAAACTTCATTAACAGCTAAACTAAACGTTTCCAATGTATATTTCCACCTTTATATAGTGTAAAAAGACATCCTGAAGCCTGGGCAGTCATTAATTTGATTGTCCAATATTTCCCTTATGAGATAATGCCTCTCATAGCAAATGTGTACAGCGCGAGCTGAAAATGCATTTACAGCACTAAAAAACCAAACTTTTATAACAGCTAAACCAAACGTTTCAAATGTAAATTTCCACCTTTATATAGTGTAGAAAGGCATCCTGAAGCCTGGAAAGTCATTAATTTGATTGTCCAGTATTTCCTTCATGAGATATTGCAACACTTAGAAAAAGTGTACAGCGCCAGCAGACAATGAATTTTCAGCACTTAAAAAACGAAACTTCATTAACAGCTAAACCAAACGTTTCCAATGTAAATTTCCACATTTATAGAGTGTAAAAAGGCATCCTGAAGCCTGGGAAGTCATTAATTTGATTGTCCAGTATTTCCCTTATGAGATAATGCCTCACATAGCAAATGTGTACAGTGCGAGCTGAAAATGCATTTTCAGCACTAAAAAACCAAACTTTTATAACAGCTAAACCAAACGTTTCCAATGTAAATTTCCACCTTTAGATAGTGTAAAAAGACATCCTGAAGCCTGGGCAGTCATTAATTTGATTGTCCAGTATTTCCCTTATGAGATAATGCCTCACATAGCAAATGTGTACAGTGCGAGCTGAAAATGCATTTTCAGCACTAAAAAAACCAAACTTTTATCACAGCTAAACCAAACGTTTCCAATGTAAATTTCCACCTTTATATAGTGTAAAAAGACATCCTGAAGCCTGGGCAGTCATTAATTTGATTGTCCAATATTTCCCTTATGAGATAATGCCTCTCATAGCAAATGTGTACAGCGCGAGCTGAAAATGCATTTACAGCACTAAAAAACAAACTTTTATAACAGCTAAACCAAACGTTTCCAATGTAAATTTCCACCTTTATATAGTGTAGAAAGGCATCCTGAAGCCTGGAAAGTCATTAATTTGATTGTCCAGTATTTCCTTCATGAGATATTGCAACACTTAGAAAAAGTGTACAGCGCTAGCAGACAATGAATTTTCAGCACTAAAAAAACGAAACTTCATTAACAGCTAAACCAAACGTTTCCAATGTAAATTTCCACATTTATAGAGTGTAAAAAGGCATCCTGAAGCCTGGGAAGTCATTAATTTGATTGTCCAGTATTTCCCTTATGAGATAATGCCTCACATAGCAAATGTGTACAGTGCGAGCTGAAAATGCATTTTCAGCACTAAAAAACCAAACTTTTATAACAGCTAAACCAAACGTTTCCAATGTAAATTTCCACCTTTATATAGTGTAGAAAGGCATACTGAAGCCTGGAAAGTCATTAATTTGATTGTCCAGTATTTCCTTCATGAGATATTGCAACACTTAGAAAAAGTGTACAGCGCCAGCAGACAATGAATTTTCAGCACTAAAAAAACGAAACTTCATTAACAGCTAAACCAAACGTTTCCAATGTAAATTTCCACATTTATAGAGTGTAAAAAGGCATCCTGAAGCCTGGGAAGTCATTAATTTGATTGTCCAGTATTTCCCTTATGAGATAATGCCTCACATAGCAAATGTGTACAGTGCGAGCTGAAAATGCATTTTCAGCACTAAAAAAACTAACTTTTATAACAGCTAAACCAAACGTTTCCAATGTAAATTTCCACCTTTATATAGTGTAAAAAGACATCCTGAAGCCTGGGCAGTCATTAATTTGATTGTCCAATATTTCCCTTATGAGATAATGCCTCTCATAGCAAATGTGTACAGCGCGAGCTGAAAATGCATTTACAGCACTAAAAAACCAAACTTTTATAACAGCTAAACCAAACGTTTCCAATGTAAATTTCTACCTTTATATAGTGTAGAAAGGCATCCTGAAGCCTGGAAAGTCATTAATTTGATTGTCCAGTATTTCCTTCATGAGATATTGCAACACTTAGAAAAAGTGTACAGCGCCAGCAGACAATGAATTTTCAGCACTAAAAAAACGAAACTTCATTAACAGCTAAACTAAACGTTTCCAATGTAAATTTCCACCTTTATATAGTGTAAAAAGACATCCTGAAGCCTGGGCAGTCATTAATTTGATTGTCCAATATTTCCCTTATGAGATAATGCCTCTCATAGCAAATGTGTACAGCGCGAGCTGAAAATGCATTTACAGCACTAAAAAACCAAACTTTTATAACAGCTAAACCAAACGTTTCCAATGTAAATTTCCACATTTATATAGTGTAGAAAGGCATCCTGAAGCCTGGAAAGTCATTAATTTTATTGTCCAGTATTTCCTTCATGAGATATTGCAACACTTAGAAAAAGTGTACAGCGCCAGCAGACAATGAATTTTCAGCTCTAAAAAAACGAAACTTCATTAACAGCTAAACCAAACGTTTCCAATGTAAATTTCCACATTTATAGAGTGTAAAAGGGCATCCTGAAGCCTGGGAAGTCATTAATTTGATTGTCCAGTATTTCCCTTATGAGATAATGCCTCACATAGCAAATGTGTACAGTGCGAGCTGAAAATGCATTTTCAGCACTAAAAAACCAAACTTTTATAACAGCTAAACCAAACGTTTCCAATGTAAATTTCCACCTTTATATAGTGTAAAAAGACATCCTGAAGCCTGGGCAGTCATTAATTTGATTGTCCAGTATTTCCCTTATGAGATAATGCCTCACATAGCAAATGTGTACAGCGCGAGCTGAAAATGCATTTACAGCACTAAAAAAACAAACTTTTATAACAGCTAAACTAAACGTTTCCAATGTAAATTTCCACCTTTATATAGTGTAAAAAGACATCCTGAAGCCTGGGCAGTCATTAATTTGATTGTCCAATATTTCCCTGATGAGATAATGCCTCTCATAGCAAATGTGTACAGCGCGAGCTGAAAATGCATTTACAGCACTAAAAAAACAAACTTTTATAACAGCTAAACCAAACGTTTCCAATGTAAATTTCCACCTTTATATAGTGTAGAAAGGCATCCTGAAGCCTGGAAAGTCATTAATTTGATTGTCCAGTATTTCCTTCATGAGATATTGCAACACTTAGAAAAAGTGTACAGCGCCAGCAGACAATGAATTTTCAGCACTAAAAAAACGAAACTTCATTAACAGCTAAACCAAACGTTTCCAATGTAAATTTCCACATTTATATAGTGTAAAAAGACACCCTGAAGCCTGGGCAGCCATTAATTTGATTGTCCAATATTTCCCTTATGAGATAAGGCCTCTCATAGCAAATGTGTACAGCGCGAGCTGAAAATGCATTTACAGCACTAAAAAACCAAACTTTTATAACAGCTAAACCAAACGTTTCCAATGTAAATTTCCACCTTTATATAGTGTAAAAAGACATCCTGAAGCCTGGGCAGTCATTAATTTGATTGTCCAATATTTCCCTTATGAGATAATGCCTCTCATAGCAAATGTGTACAGCGCGAGCTGAAAATGCATTTACAGCACTAAAAAACCAAACTTTTATAACAGCTAAACCAAACGTTTCCAATGTAAATTTCTACCTTTATATAGTGTAGAAAGGCATCCTGAAGCCTGGAAAGTCATTAATTTGATTGTCCAGTATTTCCTTCATGAGATATTGCAACACTTAGAAAAAGTGTACAGCGCCAGCAGACAATGAATTTTCAGCACTAAAAAAACGAAACTTCATTAACAGCTAAACCAAACGTTTCCAATGTAAATTTCCACCTTTGTATAGTGTAAAAAGACATCCTGAAGCCTGGGCAGTCATTAATTCGATTGTCCAATATTTCCTTTATGAGATAATGCCTCTCATAGCAAATGTGTACAGCGCGAGCTGAAAATGCATTTACAGCACTAAAAAACCAAACTTTTATAACAGCTAAACCAAACGTTTCCAATGTAAATTTCCACCTTTATATAGTGTAAAAAGGCATCCTGAAGCCTGGAAAGTCATTAATTTGATTGTCCAGTATTTCCTTCATGAGATAATGCCTCACATAGCAAATGTGTACAGTGCGAGCTGAAAATGCATTTTCAGCACTAAAAAACCAAACTTTTATAACAGCTAAACCAAACGTTTCCAATGTAAATTCCACCTTTATTTAGTGTAAAAAGACATCCTGAAGCCTGGGCAGTCATTAATTTGATTGTCCAATATTTCCCTTATGAGATAATGCCTCTCATAGCAAATGTGTACAGCGCGAGCTGAAAATGCATTTACAGCACTAAAAAACCAAACTTTTATAACAGCTAAACCAAACGTTTCCAATGTAAATTTCCACCTTTATATAGTGTAGAAAGGCATCCTGAAGCCTGGAAAGTCATTAATTTGATTGTCCAGTATTTCCTTCATGAGATATTGCAACACTTAGAAAAAGTGTACAGCGCCAGGAGACAATGAATTTTCAGCACTAAAAAACCGAAACTTCATTAACAGCTAAACTAAACGTTTCCAATGTAAATTTCCACCTTTATATAGTGTAAAAAGACATCCTGAAGCCTGGGCAGCCATTAATTTGATTGTCCAATATTTCCCTCATGAGATAATGCCTCTCATAGCAAATGTGTACAGCGCGAGCTGAAAATGCATTTACAGCACTAAAAAACCAAACTTTTATAACAGCTAAACCAAACGTTTCCAATGTAAATTTCCACCTTTATATAGTGTAAAAAGACATCCTGAAGCCTGGGCAGTCATTAATTTGATTGTCCAATATTTCCCTTATGAGATAATGCCTCTCATAGCAAATGTGTACAGCGCGAGCTGAAAATGCATTTACAGCACTAAAAAACCAAACTTTTATAACAGCTAAACCAAACGTTTCCAATGTAAATTTCTACCTTTATATAGTGTAGAAAGGCATCCTGAAGCCTGGAAAGTCATTAATTTGATTGTCCAGTATTTCCTTCATGAGATATTGCAACACTTAGAAAAAGTGTACAGCGCCAGCAGACAATGAATTTTCAGCACTAAAAAAACGAAACTTCATTAACAGCTAAACTAAACGTTTCCAATGTAAATTTCCACCTTTATATAGTGTAAAAAGACATCCTGAAGCCTGGGCAGTCATTAATTTGATTGTCCAATATTTCCCTTATGAGATAATGCCTCTCATAGCAAATGTGTACAGCGCGAGCTGAAAATGCATTTACAGCACTAAAAAACCAAACTTTTATAACAGCTAAACCAAACGTTTCCAATGTAAATTTCCACATTTATATAGTGTAGAAAGGCATCCTGAAGCCTGGAAAGTCATTAATTTGATTGTCCAGTATTTCCTTCATGAGATATTGCAACACTTAGAAAAAGTGTACAGCGCCAGCAGACAATGAATTTTCAGCACTAAAAAAACGAAACTTCATTAACAGCTAAACCAAACGTTTCCAATGTAAATTTCCACATTTATAGAGTGTAAAAGGGCATCCTGAAGCCTGGGAAGTCATTAATTTGATTGTCCAGTATTTCCCTTATGAGATAATGCCTCACATAGCAAATGTGTACAGTGCGAGCTGAAAATGCATTTTCAGCACTAAAAAAACAAACTTTTATAACAGCTAAACCAAACGTTTCCAATGTAAATTTCCACCTTTATATAGTGTAAAAAGACATCCTGAAGCCTGGGCAGTCATTAATTTGATTGTCCAGTATTTCCCTTATGAGATAATGCCTCACATAGCAAATGTGTACAGCGCGAGCTGAAAATGCATTTACAGCACTAAAAAAAAAAACTTTTATAACAGCTAAACTAAAAGTTTCCAATGTAAATTTCCACCTTTATATAGTGTAAAAAGACATCCTGAAGCCTGGGCAGTCATTAATTTGATTGTCCAATATTTCCCTTATGAGATAATGCCTCTCATAGCAAATGTGTACAGCGCGAGCTGAAAATGCATTTACAGCACTAAAAAAACAAACTTTTATAACAGCTAAACCAAACGTTTCCAATGTAAATTTCCACCTTTATATAGTGTAGAAAGGCATCCTGAAGCCTGGAAAGTCATTAATTTGATTGTCCAGTATTTCCTTCATGAGATATTGCAACACTTAGAAAAAGTGTACAGCGCCAGCAGACAATGAATTTTCAGCACTAAAAAAACGAAACTTCATTAACAGCTAAACCAAACGTTTCCAATGTAAATTTCCACCTTTATATAGTGTAAAAAGACATCCTGAAGCCTGGGCAGTCATTAATTTGATTGTCCACTATTTCCCTTATGAGATAATGCCTCTCATAGCAAATGTGTACAGCGCGAGCTGAAAATGCATTTACAGCACTAAAAAAACAAACTTTTATAACAGCTAAACCAAACGTTTCCAATGTACATTTCCACCTTTATATAGTGTAGAAAGGCATCCTGAAGCCTGGAAAGTCATTAATTTGATTGTCCAGTATTTCCTTCATGAGATATTGCAACACTTAGAAAAAGTGTACAGCGCCAGCAGACAATGAATTTTCAGCACTAAAAAAACGAAACTTCATTAACAGCTAAACCAAACGTTTCCAATGTAAATTTCCACATTTATAGAGTGTAAAAAGGCATCCTGAAGCCTGGGAAGTCATTAATTTGATTGTCCAGTATTTCCTTCATGAGATATTGCAACACTTAGAAAAAGTGTACAGCGCCAGGAGACAATGAATTTTCAGCACTAAAAAACCGAAACTTCATTAACAGCTAAACTAAACGTTTCCAATGTAAATTTCCACCTTTATATAGTGTAAAAAGACATCCTGAAGCCTGGGCAGCCATTAATTTGATTGTCCAATATTTCCCTTATGAGATAATGCCTCTCATAGCAAATGTGTACAGCGCGAGCTGAAAATGCATTTACAGCACTAAAAAACCAAACTTTTATAACAGCTAAACCAAACGTTTCCAATGTAAATTTCTACCTTTATATAGTGTAGAAAGGCATCCTGAAGCCTGGAAAGTCATTAATTTGATTGTCCAGTATTTCCTTCATGAGATATTGCAACACTTAGAAAAAGTGTACAGCGCCAGCAGACAATGAATTTTCAGCACTAAAAAAACGAAACTTCATTAACAGCTAAACTAAACGTTTCCAATGTAAATTTCCACCTTTATATAGTGTAAAAAGACATCCTGAAGCCTGGGCAGTCATTAATTTGATTGTCCAATATTTCCCTTATGAGATAATGCCTCTCATAGCAAATGTGTACAGCGCGAGCTGAAAATGCATTTACAGCACTAAAAAACCAAACTTTTATAACAGCTAAACCAAACGTTTCCAATGTAAATTTCCACATTTATATAGTGTAGAAAGGCATCCTGAAGCCTGGAAAGTCATTAATTTGATTGTCCAGTATTTCCTTCATGAGATATTGCAACACTTAGAAAAAGTGTACAGCGCCAGCAGACAATGAATTTTCAGCACTAAAAAAACGAAACTTCATTAACAGCTAAACCAAACGTTTCCAATGTAAATTTCCACATTTATAGAGTGTAAAAGGGCATCCTGAAGCCTGGGAAGTCATTAATTTGATTGTCCAGTATTTCCCTTATGAGATAATGCCTCACATAGCAAATGTGTACAGTGCGAGCTGAAAATGCATTTTCAGCACTAAAAAAACAAACTTTTATAACAGCTAAACTAAAAGTTTCCAATGTAAATTTCCACCTTTATATAGTGTAAAAAGACATCCTGAAGCCTGGGCAGTCATTAATTTGATTGTCCAATATTTCCCTTATGAGATAATGCCTCTCATAGCAAATGTGTACAGCGCGAGCTGAAAATGCATTTACAGCACTAAAAAAACAAACTTTTATAACAGCTAAACCAAACGTTTCCAATGTAAATTTCCACCTTTATATAGTGTAGAAAGGCATCCTGAAGCCTGGAAAGTCATTAATTTGATTGTCCAGTATTTCCTTCATGAGATATTGCAACACTTAGAAAAAGTGTACAGCGCCAGCAGACAATGAATTTTCAGCACTAAAAAAACGAAACTTCATTAACAGCTAAACTAAACGTTTCCAATGTAAATTTCCACCTTTATATAGTGTAAAAAGACATCCTGAAGCCTGGGCAGTCATTAATTTGATTGTCCAATATTTCCCTTATGAGATAATGCCTCTCATAGCAAATGTGTACAGCGCGAGCTGAAAATGCATTTACAGCACTAAAAAACCAAACTTTTATAACAGCTAAACCAAACGTTTCCAATGTAAATTTCCACATTTATATAGTGTAGAAAGGCATCCTGAAGCCTGGAAAGTCATTAATTTGATTGTCCAGTATTTCCTTCATGAGATATTGCAACACTTAGAAAAAGTGTACAGCGCCAGCAGACAATGAATTTTCAGCACTAAAAAAACGAAACTTCATTAACAGCTAAACCAAACGTTTCCAATGTAAATTTCCACATTTATAGAGTGTAAAAGGGCATCCTGAAGCCTGGGAAGTCATTAATTTGATTGTCCAGTATTTCCCTTATGAGATAATGCCTCACATAGCAAATGTGTACAGTGCGAGCTGAAAATGCATTTTCAGCACTAAAAAACCAAACTTTTATAACAGCTAAACCAAACGTTTCCAATGTAAATTTCCACCTTTATATAGTGTAAAAAGACATCCTGAAGCCTGGGCAGTCATTAATTTGATTGTCCAGTATTTCCCTTATGAGATAATGCCTCACATAGCAAATGTGTACAGCGCGAGCTGAAAATGCATTTACAGCACTAAAAAAACAAACTTTTATAACAGCTAAACTAAAAGTTTCCAATGTAAATTTCCACCTTTATATAGTGTAAAAAGACATCCTGAAGCCTGGGCAGTCATTAATTTGATTGTCCAATATTTCCCTTATGAGATAATGCCTCTCATAGCAAATGTGTACAGCGCGAGCTGAAAATGCATTTACAGCACTAAAAAAACAAACTTTTATAACAGCTAAACCAAACGTTTCCAATGTAAATTTCCACCTTTATATAGTGTAGAAAGGCATCCTGAAGCCTGGAAAGTCATTAATTTGATTGTCCAGTATTTCCTTCATGAGATATTGCAACACTTAGAAAAAGTGTACAGCGCCAGCAGACAATGAATTTTCAGCACTAAAAAAACGAAACTTCATTAACAGCTAAACCAAACGTTTCCAATGTAAATTTCCACCTTTATATAGTGTAAAAAGACATCCTGAAGCCTGGGCAGTCATTAATTTGATTGTCCAGTATTTCCCTTATGAGATAATGCCTCACATAGCAAATGTGTACAGTGCGAGCTGAAAATGCATTTTCAGCACTAAAAAAACCAAACTTTTATAACAGCTAAACCAAACGTTTCCAATGTAAATTTCCACCTTTATATAGTGTAAAAAGACATCCTGGAGCCTGGGCAGTCATTAATTTGATTGTCCACTATTTCCCTTATGAGATAATGCCTCTCATAGCAAATGTGTACAGCGCGAGCTGAAAATGCATTTACAGCACTAAAAAAACAAACTTTTATAACAGCTAAACCAAACGTTTCCAATGTACATTTCCACCTTTATATAGTGTAGAAAGGCATCCTGAAGCCTGGAAAGTCATTAATTTGATTGTCCAGTATTTCCTTCATGAGATATTGCAACACTTAGAAAAAGTGTACAGCGCCAGCAGACAATGAATTTTCAGCACTAAAAAAACGAAACTTCATTAACAGCTAAACCAAACGTTTCCAATGTAAATTTCCACATTTATAGAGTGTAAAAAGGCATCCTGAAGCCTGGGAAGTCATTAATTTGATTGTCCAGTATTTCCCTTATGAGATAATGCCTCACATAGCAAATGTGTACAGTGCGAGCTGAAAATGCATTTTCAGCACTAAAAAAACAAACTTTTATAACAGCTAAACCAAACGTTTCCAATGTAAATTTCCACCTTTATATAGTGTAAAAAGACATCCTGAAGCCTGGGCAGTCATTAATTTGATTGTCCAGTATTTCCCTTATGAGATAATGCCTGACATAGCAAATGTGTACAGTGCGAGCTGAAAATGCATTTACAGCACTAAAAAACCAAACTTATATAACAGCTAAACCAAACGTTTCCAATGTAAATTTCCACCTTTATCTAGTGTAGAAAGGCATCCTGAAGCCTGGAAAGTCATTGATTTGATTGTCCAGTATTTCCTTCATGAGATATTGCAACACTTAGAAAAAGTGTACAGCGCCAGCAGACAATGAATTTTCAGCACTAAAAAAAACGAAACTTCATTAACAGCTAAACTAAACGTTTCCAATGTAAATTTCCACCTTTATATAGAGTAAAAAGACATCCTGAAGCCTGGGCAGCCATTAATTTGATTGTCCAATATTTCCCTTATGAGATAATGCCTCTCATAGCAAATGTGTACAGCGCGAGCTGAAAATGCATTTACAGCACTAAAAAACCAAACTTTTATAACAGCTAAACCAAACGTTTCCAATGTAAATTTCCACCTTTATATAGTGTAAAAAGACATCCTGAAGCCTGGGCAGTCATTAATTTGATTGTCCAATATTTCCCTTATGAGATAATGCCTCTCATAGCAAATGTGTACAGCGCGAGCTGAAAATGCATTTACAGCACTAAAAAACCAAACTTTTATAACAGCTAAACCAAACGTTTCCAATGTAAATTTCCACCTTTATATAGTGTAGAAAGGCATCCTGAAGCCTGGAAAGTCATTAATTTGATTGTCCAGTATTTCCTTCATGAGATATTGCAACACTTAGAAAAAGTGTACAGCGCCAGCAGACAATGACTTTTCAGCACTAAAAAAACGAAACTTCATTAACAGCTAAACTAAACGTTTCCAATGTAAATTTCCACCTTTATATAGTGTAAAAAGACATCCTGAAGCCTGGGCAGTCATTAATTTGATTGTCCAATATTTCCCTTATGAGATAATGCCTCTCATAGCAAATGTGTACAGCGCGAGCTGAAAATGCATTTACAGCACTAAAAAACCAAACTTTTATAACAGCTAAACCAAACGTTTCCAATGTAAATTTCCACATTTATATAGTGTAGAAAGGCATCCTGAAGCCTGGAAAGTCATTAATTTGATTGTCCAGTATTTCCTTCATGAGATATTGCAACACTTAGAAAAAGTGTACAGCGCCAGCAGACAATGAATTTTCAGCACTAAAAAAACGAAACTTCATTAACAGCTAAACCAAACGTTTCCAATGTAAATTTCCACATTTATAGAGTGTAAAAGGGCATCCTGAAGCCTGGGAAGTCATTAATTTGATTGTCCAGTATTTCCCTTATGAGATAATGCCTCACATAGCAAATGTGTACAGTGCGAGCTGAAAATGCATTTTCAGCACTAAAAAACCAAACTTTTATAACAGCTAAACCAAACGTTTCCAATGTAAATTTCCACCTTTATATAGTGTAAAAAGACACCCTGAAGCCTGGGCAGTCATTAATTTGATTGTCCAGTATTTCCCTTATGAGATAATGCCTCACATAGCAAATGTGTACAGCGCGAGCTGAAAATGCATTTACAGCACTAAAAAAAACAAACTTTTATAACAGCTAAACTAAAAGTTTCCAATGTAAATTTCCACCTTTATATAGTGTAAAAAGACATCCTGAAGCCTGGGCAGTCATTAATTTGATTGTCCAGTATTTCCCTTATGAGATAATGCCTCTCATAGCAAATGTGTACTGCGCGAGCTGAAAATGCATTTACAGCACTAAAAAAACAAACTTTTATAACAGCTAAACCAAACGTTTCCAATGTAAATTTCCACCTTTATATAGTGTAGAAAGACATCCTGAAGCCTGGGCAGTCATTAATTTGATTGTCCAGTATTTCCCTTATGAGATAATGCCTGACATAGCAAATGTGTACAGTGCGAGCTGAAAATGCATTTACAGCACTAAAAAACCAAACTTATATAACAGCTAAACCAAACGTTTCCAATGTAAATTTCCACCTTTATCTAGTGTAGAAAGGCATCCTGAAGCCTGGAAAGTCATTGATTTGATTGTCCAGTATTTCCTTCATGAGATATTGCAACACTTAGAAAAAGTGTACAGCGCCAGCAGACAATGAATTTTCAGCACTAAAAAAAACGAAACTTCATTAACAGCTAAACTAAACGTTTCCAATGTAAATTTCCACCTTTATATAGAATAAAAAGACATCCTGAAGCCTGGGCAGCCATTAATTTGATTGTCCAATATTTCCCTTATGAGATAATGCCTCTCCTAGCAAATGTGTACAGCGCGAGCTGAAAATGCATTTACAGCACTAAAAAACCAAACTTTTATAACAGCTAAACCAAACGTTTCCAATGTAAATTTCCACCTTTATATAGTGTAAAAAGACATCCTGAAGCCTGGGCAGTCATTAATTTGATTGTCCAATATTTCCCTTATGAGATAATGCCTCTCATAGCAAATGTGTACAGCGCGAGCTGAAAATGCATTTACAGCACTAAAAAACCAAACTTTTATAACAGCTAAACCAAACGTTTCCAATGTAAATTTCCACCTTTATATAGTGTAAAAAGACATCCTGAAGCCTGGGCAGTCATTAATTGTATTGTCCAATATTTCCCTTATGAGATAATGCCTCTCATAGCAAATGTGTACAGCGCGAGCTGAAAATGCATTTACAGCACTAAAAAACCAAACTTTTATAACAGCTAAACCAAACGTTTCCAATGTAAATTTCCACCTTTATATAGTGTAGAAAGGCATCCTGAAGCCTGGAAAGTCATTAATTTGATTGTCCAGTATTTCCTTCATGAGATATTGCAACACTTAGAAAAAGTGTACAGCGCCAGCAGACAATGACTTTTCAGCACTAAAAAAACGAAACTTCATTAACAGCTAAACTAAACGTTTCCAATGTAAATTTCCACCTTTATATAGTGTAAAAAGACATCCTGAAGCCTGGGCAGTCATTAATTTGATTGTCCAATATTTCCCTTATGAGATAATGCCTCTCATAGCAAATGTGTACAGCGCGAGCTGAAAATGCATTTACAGCACTAAAAAACCAAACTTTTATAACAGCTAAACCAAACGTTTCCAATGTAAATTTCCACATTTATATAGTGTAGAAAGGCATCCTGAAGCCTGGAAAGTCATTAATTTGATTGTCCAGTATTTCCTTCATGAGATATTGCAACACTTAGAAAAAGTGTACAGCGCCAGCAGACAATGAATTTTCAGCACTAAAAAAACGAAACTTCATTAACAGCTAAACCAAACGTTTCCAATGTAAATTTCCACATTTATAGAGTGTAAAAGGGCATCCTGAAGCCTGGGAAGTCATTAATTTGATTGTCCAGTATTTCCCTTATGAGATAATGCCTCACATAGCAAATGTGTACAGTGCGAGCTGAAAATGCATTTTCAGCACTAAAAAAACAAACTTTTATAACAGCTAAACCAAACGTTTCCAATGTAAATTTCCACCTTTATATAGTGTAAAAAGACATCCTGAAGCCTGGGCAGTCATTAATTTGATTGTCCAGTATTTCCCTTATGAGATAATGCCTCACATAGCAAATGTGTACAGCGCGAGCTGAAAATGCATTTACAGCACTAAAAAAACAAACTTTTATAACAGCTAAACTAAAAGTTTCCAATGTAAATTTCCACCTTTATATAGTGTAAAAAGACATCCTGAAGCCTGGGCAGTCATTAATTTGATTGTCCAATATTTCCCTTATGAGATAATGCCTCTCATAGCAAATGTGTACAGCGCGAGCTGAAAATGCATTTACAGCACTAAAAAAACAAACTTTTATAACAGCTAAACCAAACGTTTCCAATGTAAATTTCCACCTTTATATAGTGTAGAAAGGCATCCTGAAGCCTGGAAAGTCATTAATTTGATTGTCCAGTATTTCCTTCATGAGATATTGCAACACTTAGAAAAAGTGTACAGCGCCAGCAGACAATGAATTTTCAGCACTAAAAAAACGAAACTTCATTAACAGCTAAACCAAACGTTTCCAATGTAAATTTCCACCTTTATATAGTGTAAAAAGACATCCTGAAGCCTGGGCAGTCATTAATTTGATTGTCCAGTATTTCCCTTATGAGATAATGCCTCACATAGCAAATGTGTACAGTGCGAGCTGAAAATGCATTTTCAGCACTAAAAAAACCAAACTTTTATAACAGCTAAACCAAACGTTTCCAATGTAAATTTCCACCTTTATATAGTGTAAAAAGACATCCTGGAGCCTGGGCAGTCATTAATTTGATTGTCCACTATTTCCCTGATGAGATAATGCCTCTCATAGCAAATGTGTACAGCGCGAGCTGAAAATGCATTTACAGCACTAAAAAAACAAACTTTTATAACAGCTAAACCAAACGTTTCCAATGTACATTTCCACCTTTATATAGTGTAGAAAGGCATCCTGAAGCCTGGAAAGTCATTAATTTGATTGTCCAGTATTTCCTTCATGAGATATTGCAACACTTAGAAAAAGTGTACAGCGCCAGCAGACAATGAATTTTCAGCACTAAAAAAACGAAACTTCATTAACAGCTAAACCAAACGTTTCCAATGTAAATTTCCACATTTATAAAGTGTAAAAAGGCATCCTGAAGCCTGGGAAGTCATTAATTTGATTGTCCAGTATTTCCCTTATGAGATAATGCCTCACATAGCAAATGTGTACAGTGCGAGCTGAAAATGCATTTACAGCACTAAAAAAACAAACTTATATAACAGCTAAACCAAACGTTTCCAATGTAAATTTCCACATTTATATAGTGTAGAAAGGCATCCTGAAGCCTGGAAAGTCATTAATTTGATTGTCCAGTATTTCCTTCATGAGATATTGCAACACTTAGAAAAAGTGTACAGCGCCAGCAGACAATGAATTTTCAGCACTAAAAAAACGAAACTTCATTAACAGCTAAACCAAACGTTTCCAATGTAAATTTCCACATTTATAGAGTGTAAAAGGGCATCCTGAAGCCTGGGAAGTCATTAATTTGATTGTCCAGTATTTCCCTTATGAGATAATGCCTCACATAGCAAATGTGTACAGTGCGAGCTGAAAATGCATTTTCAGCACTAAAAAACCAAACTTTTATAACAGCTAAACCAAACGTTTCCAATGTAAATTTCCACCTTTATATAGTGTAAAAAGACATCCTGAAGCCTGGGCAGTCATTAATTTGATTGTCCAGTATTTCCCTTATGAGATAATGCCTCACATAGCAAATGTGTACAGCGCGAGCTGAAAATGCATTTACAGCACTAAAAAAAACAAACTTTTATAACAGCTAAACTAAAAGTTTCCAATGTAAATTTCCACCTTTATATAGTGTAAAAAGACATCCTGAAGCCTGGGCAGTCATTAATTTGATTGTCCAGTATTTCCCTTATGAGATAATGCCTCTCATAGCAAATGTGTACTGCGCGAGCTGAAAATGCATTTACAGCACTAAAAAAACAAACTTTTATAACAGCTAAACCAAACGTTTCCAATGTAAATTTCCACCTTTATATAGTGTAGAAAGACATCCTGAAGCCTGGGCAGTCATTAATTTGATTGTCCAGTATTTCCCTTATGAGATAATGCCTGACATAGCAAATGTGTACAGTGCGAGCTGAAAATGCATTTACAGCACTAAAAAACCAAACTTATATAACAGCTAAACCAAACGTTTCCAATGTAAATTTCCACCTTTATCTAGTGTAGAAAGGCATCCTGAAGCCTGGAAAGTCATTGATTTGATTGTCCAGTATTTCCTTCATGAGATATTGCAACACTTAGAAAAAGTGTACAGCGCCAGCAGACAATGAATTTTCAGCACTAAAAAAAACGAAACTTCATTAACAGCTAAACTAAACGTTTCCAATGTAAATTTCCACCTTTATATAGAGTAAAAAGACATCCTGAAGCCTGGGCAGCCATTAATTTGATTGTCCAATATTTCCCTTATGAGATAATGCCTCTCCTAGCAAATGTGTACAGCGCGAGCTGAAAATGCATTTACAGCACTAAAAAACCAAACTTTTATAACAGCTAAACCAAACGTTTCCAATGTAAATTTCCACCTTTATATAGTGTAAAAAGACATCCTGAAGCCTGGGCAGTCATTAATTTGATTGTCCAATATTTCCCTTATGAGATAATGCCTCTCATAGCAAATGTGTACAGCGCGAGCTGAAAATGCATTTACAGCACTAAAAAACCAAACTTTTATAACAGCTAAACCAAACGTTTCCAATGTAAATTTCCACCTTTATATAGTGTAAAAAGACATCCTGAAGCCTGGGCAGTCATTAATTTGATTGTCCAATATTTCCCTTATGAGATAATGCCTCTCATAGCAAATGTGTACAGCGCGAGCTGAAAATGCATTTACAGCACTAAAAAACCAAACTTTTATAACAGCTAAACCAAACGTTTCCAATGTAAATTTCCACCTTTATATAGTGTAGAAAGGCATCCTGAAGCCTGGAAAGTCATTAATTTGATTGTCCAGTATTTCCTTCATGAGATATTGCAACACTTAGAAAAAGTGTACAGCGCCAGCAGACAATGACTTTTCAGCACTAAAAAAACGAAACTTCATTAACAGCTAAACTAAACGTTTCCAATGTAAATTTCCACCTTTATATAGTGTAAAAAGACATCCTGAAGCCTGGGCAGTCATTAATTTGATTGTCCAATATTTCCCTTATGAGATAATGCCTCTCATAGCAAATGTGTACAGCGCGAGCTGAAAATGCATTTACAGCACTAAAAAACCAAACTTTTATAACAGCTAAACCAAACGTTTCCAATGTAAATTTCCACATTTATATAGTGTAGAAAGGCATCCTGAAGCCTGGAAAGTCATTAATTTGATTGTCCAGTATTTCCTTCATGAGATATTGCAACACTTAGAAAAAGTGTACAGCGCCAGCAGACAATGAATTTTCAGCACTAAAAAAACGAAACTTCATTAACAGCTAAACCAAACGTTTCCAATGTAAATTTCCACATTTATAGAGTGTAAAAGGGCATCCTGAAGCCTGGGAAGTCATTAATTTGATTGTCCAGTATTTCCCTTATGAGATAATGCCTCACATAGCAAATGTGTACAGTGCGAGCTGAAAATGCATTTTCAGCACTAAAAAAACAAACTTTTATAACAGCTAAACCAAACGTTTCCAATGTAAATTTCCACCTTTATATAGTGTAAAAAGACATCCTGAAGCCTGGGCAGTCATTAATTTGATTGTCCAGTATTTCCCTTATGAGATAATGCCTCACATAGCAAATGTGTACAGCGCGAGCTGAAAATGCATTTACAGCACTAAAAAAACAAACTTTTATAACAGCTAAACTAAAAGTTTCCAATGTAAATTTCCACCTTTATATAGTGTAAAAAGACATCCTGAAGCCTGGGCAGTCATTAATTTGATTGTCCAATATTTCCCTTATGAGATAATGCCTCTCATAGCAAATGTGTACAGCGCGAGCTGAAAATGCATTTACAGCACTAAAAAAACAAACTTTTATAACAGCTAAACCAAACGTTTCCAATGTAAATTTCCACCTTTATATAGTGTAGAAAGGCATCCTGAAGCCTGGAAAGTCATTAATTTGATTGTCCAGTATTTCCTTCATGAGATATTGCAACACTTAGAAAAAGTGTACAGCGCCAGCAGACAATGAATTTTCAGCACTAAAAAAACGAAACTTCATTAACAGCTAAACCAAACGTTTCCAATGTAAATTTCCACCTTTATATAGTGTAAAAAGACATCCTGAAGCCTGGGCAGTCATTAATTTGATTGTCCAGTATTTCCCTTATGAGATAATGCCTCACATAGCAAATGTGTACAGTGCGAGCTGAAAATGCATTTTCAGCACTAAAAAAACCAAACTTTTATAACAGCTAAACCAAACGTTTCCAATGTAAATTTCCACCTTTATATAGTGTAAAAAGACATCCTGGAGCCTGGGCAGTCATTAATTTGATTGTCCACTATTTCCCTGATGAGATAATGCCTCTCATAGCAAATGTGTACAGCGCGAGCTGAAAATGCATTTACAGCACTAAAAAAACAAACTTTTATAACAGCTAAACCAAACGTTTCCAATGTACATTTCCACCTTTATATAGTGTAGAAAGGCATCCTGAAGCCTGGAAAGTCATTAATTTGATTGTCCAGTATTTCCTTCATGAGATATTGCAACACTTAGAAAAAGTGTACAGCGCCAGCAGACAATGAATTTTCAGCACTAAAAAAACGAAACTTCATTAACAGCTAAACCAAACGTTTCCAATGTAAATTTCCACATTTATAAAGTGTAAAAAGGCATCCTGAAGCCTGGGAAGTCATTAATTTGATTGTCCAGTATTTCCCTTATGAGATAATGCCTCACATAGCAAATGTGTACAGTGCGAGCTGAAAATGCATTTACAGCACTAAAAAAACAAACTTATATAACAGCTAAACCAAACGTTTCCAATGTAAATTTCCACCTTTATCTAGTGTAGAAAGGCATCCTGAAGCCTGGAAAGTCATTGATTTGATTGTCCAGTATTTCCTTCATGAGATATTGCAACACTTAGAAAAAGTGTACAGCGCCAGCAGACAATGAATTTTCAGCACTAAAAAAAACGAAACTTCATTAACAGCTAAACTAAACGTTTCCAATGTAAATTTCCACCTTTATATAGAGTAAAAAGACATCCTGAAGCCTGGGCAGCCATTAATTTGATTGTCCAATATTTCCCTTATGAGATAATGCCTCTCATAGCAAATGTGTACAGCGCGAGCTGAAAATGCATTTACAGCACTAAAAAACCAAACTTTTATAACAGCTAAACCAAACGTTTCCAATGTAAATTTCCACCTTTATATAGTGTAAAAAGACATCCTGAAGCCTGGGCAGTCATTAATTTGATTGTCCAATATTTCCCTTATGAGATAATGCCTCTCATAGCAAATGTGTACAGCGCGAGCTGAAAATGCATTTACAGCACTAAAAAACCAAACTTTTATAACAGCTAAACCAAACGTTTCCAATGTAAATTTCCACCTTTATATAGTGTAAAAAGACATCCTGAAGCCTGGGCAGTCATTAATTTGATTGTCCAATATTTCCCTTATGAGATAATGCCTCTCATAGCAAATGTGTACAGCGCGAGCTGAAAATGCGTTTACAGCACTAAAAAACCAAACTTTTATAACAGCTAAACCAAACGTTTCCAATGTAAATTTCCACCTTTATATAGTGTAGAAAGGCATCCTGAAGCCTGGAAAGTCATTAATTTGATTGTCCAGTATTTCCTTCATGAGATATTGCAACACTTAGAAAAAGTGTACAGCGCCAGCAGACAATGACTTTTCAAGCACTAAAAAAACGAAACTTCATTAACAGCTAAACTAAACGTTTCCAATGTAAATTTCCACCTTTATATAGTGTAAAAAGACATCCTGAAGCCTGGGCAGTCATTAATTTGATTGTCCAATATTTCCCTTATGAGATAATGCCTCTCATAGCAAATGTGTACAGCGCGAGCTGAAAATGCATTTACAGCACTAAAAAACCAAACTTTTATAACAGCTAAACCAAACGTTTCCAATGTAAATTTCCACATTTATATAGTGTAGAAAGGCATCCTGAAGCCTGGAAAGTCATTAATTTGATTGTCCAGTATTTCCTTCATGAGATATTGCAACACTTAGAAAAAGTGTACAGCGCCAGCAGACAATGAATTTTCAGCACTAAAAAAACGAAACTTCATTAACAGCTAAACCAAACGTTTCAAACGTTTCCAATGTAAATTTCCACCTTTATATAGAGTAAAAAGACATCCTGAAGCCTGGGCAGCCATTAATTTGATTGTCCAATATTTCCCTTATGAGATAATGCCTCTCATAGCAAATGTGTACAGCGCGAGCTGAAAATGCATTTACAGCACTAAAAAACCAAACTTTTATAACAGCTAAACCAAACGTTTCCAATGTAAATTTCCACCTTTATATAGTGTAAAAAGACATCCTGAAGCCTGGGCAGGCATTAATTTGATTGTCCAATATTTCCCTTATGAGATAATGCCTCTCATAGCAAATGTGTACAGCGCGAGCTGAAAATGCATTTACAGCACTAAAAAACCAAACTTTTATAACAGCTAAACCAAACGTTTCCAATGTAAATTTCCACCTTTATATAGTGTAAAAAGACATCCTGAAGCCTGGGCAGTCATTAATTTGATTGTCCAATATTTCCCTTATGAGATAATGCCTCTCATAGCAAATGTGTACAGCGCGAGCTGAAAATGCATTTACAGCACTAAAAAACCAAACTTTTATAACAGCTAAACCAAACGTTTCCAATGTAAATTTCCACCTTTATATAGTGTAGAAAGGCATCCTGAAGCCTGGAAAGTCATTAATTTGATTGTCCAGTATTTCCTTCATGAGATATTGCAACACTTAGAAAAAGTGTACAGCGCCAGCAGACAATGACTTTTCAGCACTAAAAAAACGAAACTTCATTAACAGCTAAACTAAACGTTTCCAATGTAAATTTCCACCTTTATATAGTGTAAAAAGACATCCTGAAGCCTGGGCAGTCATTAATTTGATTGTCCAATATTTCCCTTATGAGATAATGCCTCTCATAGCAAATGTGTACAGCGCGAGCTGAAAATGCATTTACAGCACTAAAAAACCAAACTTTTATAACAGCTAAACCAAACGTTTCCAATGTAAATTTCCACATTTATATAGTGTAGAAAGGCATCCTGAAGCCTGGAAAGTCATTAATTTGATTGTCCAGTATTTCCTTCATGAGATATTGCAACACTTAGAAAAAGTGTACAGCGCCAGCAGACAATGAATTTTCAGCACTAAAAAAACGAAACTTCATTAACAGCTAAACCAAACGTTTCCAATGTAAATTTCCACATTTATAGAGTGTAAAAGGGCATCCTGAAGCCTGGGAAGTCATTAATTTGATTGTCCAGTATTTCCCTTATGAGATAATGCCTCACATAGCAAATGTGTACAGTGCGAGCTGAAAATGCATTTTCAGCACTAAAAAACCAAACTTTTATAACAGCTAAACCAAACGTTTCCAATGTAAATTTCCACCTTTATATAGTGTAAAAAGACATCCTGAAGCCTGGGCAGTCATTAATTTGATTGTCCAGTATTTCCCTTATGAGATAATGCCTCACATAGCAAATGTGTACAGCGCGAGCTGAAAATGCATTTACAGCACTAAAAAAACAAACTTTTATAACAGCTAAACTAAACGTTTCCAATGTAAATTTCCACCTTTATATAGTGTAAAAAGACATCCTGAAGCCTGGGCAGTCATTAATTTGATTGTCCAATATTTCCCTTATGAGATAATGCCTCTCATAGCAAATGTGTACAGCGCGAGCTGAAAATGCATTTACAGCACTAAAAAAACAAACTTTTATAACAGCTAAACCAAACGTTTCCAATGTAAATTTCCACCTTTATATAGTGTAGAAAGGCATCCTGAAGCCTGGAAAGTCATTAATTTGATTGTCCAGTATTTCCTTCATGAGATATTGCAACACTTAGAAAAAGTGTACAGCGCCAGCAGACAATGAATTTTCAGCACTAAAAAAACGAAACTTCATTAACAGCTAAACCAAACGTTTCCAATGTAAATTTCCACATTTATATAGTGTAAAAAGACATCCTGAAGCCTGGGCAGCCATTAATTTGATTGTCCAATATTTCCCTTATGAGATAATGCCTCTCATAGCAAATGTGTACAGCGCGAGCTGAAAATGCATTTACAGCACTAAAAAACGAAACTTTTATAACAGCTAAACCAAACGTTTCCAATGTAAATTTCCACCTTTATATAGTGTAAAAAGACATCCTGAAGCCTGGGCAGTCATTAATTTGATTGTCCAATATTTCCCTTATGAGATAATGCCTCTCATAGCAAATGTGTACAGCGCGAGCTGAAAATGCATTTACAGCACTAAAAAACCAAACTTTTATAACAGCTAAACCAAACGTTTCCAATGTAAATTTCCACCTTTATATAGTGTAAAAAGACATCCTGAAGCCTGGGCAGTCATTAATTTGATTGTCCAATATTTCCCTTATGAGATAATGCCTCTCATAGCAAATGTGTACAGCGCGAGCTGAAAATGCATTTACAGCACTAAAAAACCAAACTTTTATAACAGCTAAACCAAACGTTTCCAATGTAAATTTCCACCTTCATATAGTGTAGAAAGGCATCCTGAAGCCTGGAAAGTCATTAATTTGATTGTCCAGTATTTCCTTCATGAGATATTGCAACACTTAGAAAAAGTGTACAGCGCCAGCAGACAATGACTTTTCAGCACTAAAAAAACGAAACTTCATTAACAGCTAAACTAAACGTTTCCAATGTAAATTTCCACCTTTATATAGTGTAAAAAGACATCCTGAAGCCTGGGCAGTCATTAATTTGATTGTCCAATATTTCCCTTATGAGATAATGCCTCTCATAGCAAATGTGTACAGCGCGAGCTGAAAATGCATTTACAGCACTAAAAAACCAAACTTTTATAACAGCTAAACCAAACGTTTCCAATGTAAATTTCCACATTTATATAGTGTAGAAAGGCATCCTGAAGCCTGGAAAGTCATTAATTTGATTGTCCAGTATTTCCTTCATGAGATATTGCAACACTTAGAAAAAGTGTACAGCGCCAGCAGACAATGAATTTTCAGCACTAAAAAAACGAAACTTCATTAACAGCTAAACCAAACGTTTCCAATGTAAATTTCCACATTTATAGAGTGTAAAAGGGCATCCTGAAGCCTGGGAAGTCATTAATTTGATTGTCCAGTATTTCCCTTATGAGATAATGCCTCACATAGCAAATGTGTACAGCGCGAGCTGAAAATGCATTTACAGCACTAAAAAAACAAACTTTTATAACAGCTAAACTAAAAGTTTCCAATGTAAATTTCCACCTTTATATAGTGTAAAAAGACATCCTGAAGCCTGGGCAGTCTTTAATTTGATTGTCCAATATTTCCCTTATGAGATAATGCCTCTCATAGCAAATGTGTACAGCGCGAGCTGAAAATGCATTTACAGCACTAAAAAAACAAACTTTTATAACAGCTAAACCAAACGTTTCCAATGTAAATTTCCACCTTTATATAGTGTAGAAAGGCATCCTGAAGCCTGGAAAGTCATTAATTTGATTGTCCAGTATTTCCTTCATGAGATATTGCAACACTTAGAAAAAGTGTACAGCGCCAGCAGACAATGAATTTTCAGCACTAAAAAAACGAAACTTCATTAACAGCTAAACCAAACGTTTCCAATGTAAATTTCCACCTTTATATAGTGTAAAAAGACATCCTGAAGCCTGGGCAGTCATTAATTTGATTGTCCAGTATTTCCCTTATGAGATAATGCCTCACATAGCAAATGTGTACAGTGCGAGCTGAAAATGCATTTTCAGCACTAAAAAAACCAAACTTTTATAACAGCTAAACCAAACGTTTCCAATGTAAATTTCCACCTTTATATAGTGTATAAAGACATCCTGGAGCCTGGGCAGTCATTAATTTGATTGTCCACTATTTCCCTGATGAGATAATGCCTCTCATAGCAAATGTGTACAGCGCGAGCTGAAAATGCATTTACAGCACTAAAAAAACAAACTTTTATAACAGCTAAACTAAACGTTTCCAATGTAAATTTCCACCTTTATATAGTGTAAAAAGACATCCTGAAGCCTGGGCAGTCATTAATTTGATTGTCCAATATTTCCCTTATGAGATAATGCCTCTCATAGCAAATGTGTACAGCGCGAGCTGAAAATGCATTTACAGCACTAAAAAAACAAACTTTTATAACAGCTAAACCAAACGTTTCCAATGTAAATTTCCACCTTTATATAGTGTAGAAAGGCATCCTGAAGCCTGGAAAGTCATTAATTTGATTGTCCAGTATTTCCTTCATGAGATATTGCAACACTTAGAAAAAGTGTACAGCGCCAGCAGACAATGAATTTTCAGCACTAAAAAAACGAAACTTCATTAACAGCTAAACCAAACGTTTCCAATGTAAATTTCCACATTTATATAGTGTAAAAAGACATCCTGAAGCCTGGGCAGCCATTAATTTGATTGTCCAATATTTCCCTTATGAGATAATGCCTCTCATAGCAAATGTGTACAGCGCGAGCTGAAAATGCATTTACAGCACTAAAAAACGAAACTTTTATAACAGCTAAACCAAACGTTTCCAATGTAAATTTCCACCTTTATATAGTGTAAAAAGACATCCTGAAGCCTGGGCAGTCATTAATTTGATTGTCCAATATTTCCCTTATGAGATAATGCCTCTCATAGCAAATGTGTACAGCGCGAGCTGAAAATGCATTTACAGCACTAAAAAACCAAACTTTTATAACAGCTAAACCAAACGTTTCCAATGTAAATTTCCACCTTTATATAGTGTAAAAAGACATCCTGAAGCCTGGGCAGTCATTAATTTGATTGTCCAATATTTCCCTTATGAGATAATGCCTCTCATAGCAAATGTGTACAGCGCGAGCTGAAAATGCATTTACAGCACTAAAAAACCAAACTTTTATAACAGCTAAACCAAACGTTTCCAATGTAAATTTCCACCTTCATATAGTGTAGAAAGGCATCCTGAAGCCTGGAAAGTCATTAATTTGATTGTCCAGTATTTCCTTCATGAGATATTGCAACACTTAGAAAAAGTGTACAGCGCCAGCAGACAATGACTTTTCAGCACTAAAAAAACGAAACTTCATTAACAGCTAAACTAAACGTTTCCAATGTAAATTTCCACCTTTATATAGTGTAAAAAGACATCCTGAAGCCTGGGCAGTCATTAATTTGATTGTCCAATATTTCCCTTATGAGATAATGCCTCTCATAGCAAATGTGTACAGCGCGAGCTGAAAATGCATTTACAGCACTAAAAAACCAAACTATTATAACAGCTAAACCAAACGTTTCCAATGTAAATTTCCACATTTATATAGTGTAGAAAGGCATCCTGAAGCCTGGAAAGTCATTAATTTGATTGTCCAGTATTTCCTTCATGAGATATTGCAACACTTAGAAAAAGTGTACAGCGCCAGCAGACAATGAATTTTCAGCACTAAAAAAACGAAACTTCATTAACAGCTAAACCAAACGTTTCCAATGTAAATTTCCACATTTATAGAGTGTAAAAGGGCATCCTGAAGCCTGGGAAGTCATTAATTTGATTGTCCAGTATTTCCCTTATGAGATAATGCCTCACATAGCAAATGTGTACAGCGCGAGCTGAAAATGCATTTACAGCACTAAAAAAAACAAACTTTTATAACAGCTAAACTAAAAGTTTCCAATGTAAATTTCCACCTTTATATAGTGTAAAAAGACATCCTGAAGCCTGGGCAGTCTTTAATTTGATTGTCCAATATTTCCCTTATGAGATAATGCCTCTCATAGCAAATGTGTACAGCGCGAGCTGAAAATGCATTTACAGCACTAAAAAAACAAACTTTTATAACAGCTAAACCAAACGTTTCCAATGTAAATTTCCACCTTTATATAGTGTAGAAAGGCATCCTGAAGCCTGGAAAGTCATTAATTTGATTGTCCAGTATTTCCTTCATGAGATATTGCAACACTTAGAAAAAGTGTACAGCGCCAGCAGACAATGAATTTTCAGCACTAAAAAAACGAAACTTCATTAACAGCTAAACCAAACGTTTCCAATGTAAATTTCCACCTTTATATAGTGTAAAAAGACATCCTGAAGCCTGGGCAGTCATTAATTTGATTGTCCAGTATTTCCCTTATGAGATAATGCCTCACATAGCAAATGTGTACAGTGCGAGCTGAAAATGCATTTTCAGCACTAAAAAAACCAAACTTTTATAACAGCTAAACCAAACGTTTCCAATGTAAATTTCCACCTTTATATAGTGTATAAAGACATCCTGGAGCCTGGGCAGTCATTAATTTGATTGTCCACTATTTCCCTGATGAGATAATGCCTCTCATAGCAAATGTGTACAGCGCGAGCTGAAAATGCATTTACAGCACTAAAAAAACAAACTTTTATAACAGCTAAACCAAACGTTTCCAATGTACATTTCCACCTTTATATAGTGTAGAAAGGCATCCTGAAGCCTGGAAAGTCATTAATTTGATTGTTTAGTATTTCCTTCATGAGATATTGCAACACTTAGAAAAAGTGTACAGCGCCAGCAGACAATGAATTTTCAGCACTAAAAAAACGAAACTTCATTAACAGCTAAACCAAACGTTTCCAATGTAAATTTCCACATTTATAAAGTGTAAAAAGGCATCCTGAAGCCTGGGAAGTCATTAATTTGATTGTCCAGTATTTCCCTTATGAGATAATGCCTCACATAGCAAATGTGTACAGTGCGAGCTGAAAATGCATTTTCAGCACTAAAAAACCAAACTTTTATAACAGCTAAACCAAACGTTTCCAATGTAAATTTCCACCTTTATATAGTGTAAAAAGACATCCTGAAGCCTGGGCAGTCATTAATTTGATTGTCCAGTATTTCCCTTATGAGATAATGCCTCACATAGCAAATGTGTACAGCGCGAGCTGAAAATGCATTTACAGCACTAAAAAAACAAACTTTTATAACAGCTAAACTAAACGTTTCCAATGTAAATTTCCACCTTTATATAGTGTAAAAAGACATCCTGAAGCCTGGGCAGTCATTAATTTGATTGTCCAATATTTCCCTTATGAGATAATGCCTCTCATAGCAAATGTGTACAGCGCGAGCTGAAAATGCATTTACAGCACTAAAAAAACAAACTTTTATAACAGCTAAACCAAACGTTTCCAATGTAAATTTCCACCTTTATATAGTGTAGAAAGGCATCCTGAAGCCTGGAAAGTCATTAATTTGATTGTCCAGTATTTCCTTCATGAGATATTGCAACACTTAGAAAAAGTGTACAGCGCCAGCAGACAATGAATTTTCAGCACTAAAAAAACGAAACTTCATTAACAGCTAAACCAAACGTTTCCAATGTAAATTTCCACATTTATATAGTGTAAAAAGACATCCTGAAGCCTGGGCAGCCATTAATTTGATTGTCCAATATTTCCCTTATGAGATAATGCCTCTCATAGCAAATGTGTACAGCGCGAGCTGAAAATGCATTTACAGCACTAAAAAACGAAACTTTTATAACAGCTAAACCAAACGTTTCCAATGTAAATTTCCACCTTTATATAGTGTAAAAAGACATCCTGAAGCCTGGGCAGTCATTAATTTGATTGTCCAATATTTCCCTTATGAGATAATGCCTCTCATAGCAAATGTGTACAGCGCGAGCTGAAAATGCATTTACAGCACTAAAAAACCAAACTTTTATAACAGCTAAACCAAACGTTTCCAATGTAAATTTCCACCTTTATATAGTGTAAAAAGACATCCTGAAGCCTGGGCAGTCATTAATTTGATTGTCCAATATTTCCCTGATGAGATAATGCCTCTCATAGCAAATGTGTACAGCGCGAGCTGAAAATGCATTTACAGCACTAAAAAAACAAACTTTTATAACAGCTAAACTAAACGTTTCCAATGTAAATTTCCACCTTTATATAGAGTAAAAAGACATCCTGAAGCCTGGGCAGCCATTAATTTGATTGTCCAATATTTCCCTTATGAGATAATGCCTCTCATAGCAAATGTGTACAGCGCGAGCTGAAAATGCATTTACAGCACTAAAAAACCAAACTTTTATAACAGCTAAACCAAACATT
The DNA here is from genome assembly GCF_059441095.1 of Idiotropiscis lumnitzeri. Taxonomy (NCBI): domain Eukaryota; kingdom Metazoa; phylum Chordata; class Actinopteri; order Syngnathiformes; family Syngnathidae; genus Idiotropiscis; species Idiotropiscis lumnitzeri. The sequence continues at coordinate 41,245 of NW_028283692.1, forward strand.
TCCAATGTAAATTTCCACCTTTATATAGTGTAAAAAGACATCCTGAAGCCTGGGCAGTCATTAATTTGATTGTCCAATATTTCCCTTATGAGATAATGCCTCTCATAGCAAATGTGTACAGCGCGAGCTGAAAATGCATTTACAGCACTAAAAAACCAAACTTTTATAACAGCTAAACCAAACGTTTCCAATGTAAATTTCCACCTTTATATAGTGTAAAAAGACATCCTGAAGCCTGGGCAGTCATTAATTTGATTGTCCAATATTTCCCTTATGAGATAATGCCTCTCATAGCAAATGTGTACAGCGCGAGCTGAAAATGCGTTTACAGCACTAAAAAACCAAACTTTTATAACAGCTAAACCAAACGTTTCCAATGTAAATTTCCACCTTTATATAGTGTAGAAAGGCATCCTGAAGCCTGGAAAGTCATTAATTTGATTGTCCAGTATTTCCTTCATGAGATATTGCAACACTTAGAAAAAGTGTACAGCGCCAGCAGACAATGACTTTTCAAGCACTAAAAAAACGAAACTTCATTAACAGCTAAACTAAACGTTTCCAATGTAAATTTCCACCTTTATATAGTGTAAAAAGACATCCTGAAGCCTGGGCAGTCATTAATTTGATTGTCCAATATTTCCCTTATGAGATAATGCCTCTCATAGCAAATGTGTACAGCGCGAGCTGAAAATGCATTTACAGCACTAAAAAACCAAACTTTTATAACAGCTAAACCAAACGTTTCCAATGTAAATTTCCACATTTATATAGTGTAGAAAGGCATCCTGAAGCCTGGAAAGTCATTAATTTGATTGTCCAGTATTTCCTTCATGAGATATTGCAACACTTAGAAAAAGTGTACAGCGCCAGCAGACAATGAATTTTCAGCACTAAAAAAACGAAACTTCATTAACAGCTAAACCAAACGTTTCAAACGTTTCCAATGTAAATTTCCACCTTTATATAGAGTAAAAAGACATCCTGAAGCCTGGGCAGCCATTAATTTGATTGTCCAATATTTCCCTTATGAGATAATGCCTCTCATAGCAAATGTGTACAGCGCGAGCTGAAAATGCATTTACAGCACTAAAAAACCAAACTTTTATAACAGCTAAACCAAACGTTTCCAATGTAAATTTCCACCTTTATATAGTGTAAAAAGACATCCTGAAGCCTGGGCAGGCATTAATTTGATTGTCCAATATTTCCCTTATGAGATAATGCCTCTCATAGCAAATGTGTACAGCGCGAGCTGAAAATGCATTTACAGCACTAAAAAACCAAACTTTTATAACAGCTAAACCAAACGTTTCCAATGTAAATTTCCACCTTTATATAGTGTAAAAAGACATCCTGAAGCCTGGGCAGTCATTAATTTGATTGTCCAATATTTCCCTTATGAGATAATGCCTCTCATAGCAAATGTGTACAGCGCGAGCTGAAAATGCATTTACAGCACTAAAAAACCAAACTTTTATAACAGCTAAACCAAACGTTTCCAATGTAAATTTCCACCTTTATATAGTGTAGAAAGGCATCCTGAAGCCTGGAAAGTCATTAATTTGATTGTCCAGTATTTCCTTCATGAGATATTGCAACACTTAGAAAAAGTGTACAGCGCCAGCAGACAATGACTTTTCAGCACTAAAAAAACGAAACTTCATTAACAGCTAAACTAAACGTTTCCAATGTAAATTTCCACCTTTATATAGTGTAAAAAGACATCCTGAAGCCTGGGCAGTCATTAATTTGATTGTCCAATATTTCCCTTATGAGATAATGCCTCTCATAGCAAATGTGTACAGCGCGAGCTGAAAATGCATTTACAGCACTAAAAAACCAAACTTTTATAACAGCTAAACCAAACGTTTCCAATGTAAATTTCCACATTTATATAGTGTAGAAAGGCATCCTGAAGCCTGGAAAGTCATTAATTTGATTGTCCAGTATTTCCTTCATGAGATATTGCAACACTTAGAAAAAGTGTACAGCGCCAGCAGACAATGAATTTTCAGCACTAAAAAAACGAAACTTCATTAACAGCTAAACCAAACGTTTCCAATGTAAATTTCCACATTTATAGAGTGTAAAAGGGCATCCTGAAGCCTGGGAAGTCATTAATTTGATTGTCCAGTATTTCCCTTATGAGATAATGCCTCACATAGCAAATGTGTACAGTGCGAGCTGAAAATGCATTTTCAGCACTAAAAAACCAAACTTTTATAACAGCTAAACCAAACGTTTCCAATGTAAATTTCCACCTTTATATAGTGTAAAAAGACATCCTGAAGCCTGGGCAGTCATTAATTTGATTGTCCAGTATTTCCCTTATGAGATAATGCCTCACATAGCAAATGTGTACAGCGCGAGCTGAAAATGCATTTACAGCACTAAAAAAACAAACTTTTATAACAGCTAAACTAAACGTTTCCAATGTAAATTTCCACCTTTATATAGTGTAAAAAGACATCCTGAAGCCTGGGCAGTCATTAATTTGATTGTCCAATATTTCCCTTATGAGATAATGCCTCTCATAGCAAATGTGTACAGCGCGAGCTGAAAATGCATTTACAGCACTAAAAAAACAAACTTTTATAACAGCTAAACCAAACGTTTCCAATGTAAATTTCCACCTTTATATAGTGTAGAAAGGCATCCTGAAGCCTGGAAAGTCATTAATTTGATTGTCCAGTATTTCCTTCATGAGATATTGCAACACTTAGAAAAAGTGTACAGCGCCAGCAGACAATGAATTTTCAGCACTAAAAAAACGAAACTTCATTAACAGCTAAACCAAACGTTTCCAATGTAAATTTCCACATTTATATAGTGTAAAAAGACATCCTGAAGCCTGGGCAGCCATTAATTTGATTGTCCAATATTTCCCTTATGAGATAATGCCTCTCATAGCAAATGTGTACAGCGCGAGCTGAAAATGCATTTACAGCACTAAAAAACGAAACTTTTATAACAGCTAAACCAAACGTTTCCAATGTAAATTTCCACCTTTATATAGTGTAAAAAGACATCCTGAAGCCTGGGCAGTCATTAATTTGATTGTCCAATATTTCCCTTATGAGATAATGCCTCTCATAGCAAATGTGTACAGCGCGAGCTGAAAATGCATTTACAGCACTAAAAAACCAAACTTTTATAACAGCTAAACCAAACGTTTCCAATGTAAATTTCCACCTTTATATAGTGTAAAAAGACATCCTGAAGCCTGGGCAGTCATTAATTTGATTGTCCAATATTTCCCTTATGAGATAATGCCTCTCATAGCAAATGTGTACAGCGCGAGCTGAAAATGCATTTACAGCACTAAAAAACCAAACTTTTATAACAGCTAAACCAAACGTTTCCAATGTAAATTTCCACCTTCATATAGTGTAGAAAGGCATCCTGAAGCCTGGAAAGTCATTAATTTGATTGTCCAGTATTTCCTTCATGAGATATTGCAACACTTAGAAAAAGTGTACAGCGCCAGCAGACAATGACTTTTCAGCACTAAAAAAACGAAACTTCATTAACAGCTAAACTAAACGTTTCCAATGTAAATTTCCACCTTTATATAGTGTAAAAAGACATCCTGAAGCCTGGGCAGTCATTAATTTGATTGTCCAATATTTCCCTTATGAGATAATGCCTCTCATAGCAAATGTGTACAGCGCGAGCTGAAAATGCATTTACAGCACTAAAAAACCAAACTTTTATAACAGCTAAACCAAACGTTTCCAATGTAAATTTCCACATTTATATAGTGTAGAAAGGCATCCTGAAGCCTGGAAAGTCATTAATTTGATTGTCCAGTATTTCCTTCATGAGATATTGCAACACTTAGAAAAAGTGTACAGCGCCAGCAGACAATGAATTTTCAGCACTAAAAAAACGAAACTTCATTAACAGCTAAACCAAACGTTTCCAATGTAAATTTCCACATTTATAGAGTGTAAAAGGGCATCCTGAAGCCTGGGAAGTCATTAATTTGATTGTCCAGTATTTCCCTTATGAGATAATGCCTCACATAGCAAATGTGTACAGCGCGAGCTGAAAATGCATTTACAGCACTAAAAAAACAAACTTTTATAACAGCTAAACTAAAAGTTTCCAATGTAAATTTCCACCTTTATATAGTGTAAAAAGACATCCTGAAGCCTGGGCAGTCTTTAATTTGATTGTCCAATATTTCCCTTATGAGATAATGCCTCTCATAGCAAATGTGTACAGCGCGAGCTGAAAATGCATTTACAGCACTAAAAAAACAAACTTTTATAACAGCTAAACCAAACGTTTCCAATGTAAATTTCCACCTTTATATAGTGTAGAAAGGCATCCTGAAGCCTGGAAAGTCATTAATTTGATTGTCCAGTATTTCCTTCATGAGATATTGCAACACTTAGAAAAAGTGTACAGCGCCAGCAGACAATGAATTTTCAGCACTAAAAAAACGAAACTTCATTAACAGCTAAACCAAACGTTTCCAATGTAAATTTCCACCTTTATATAGTGTAAAAAGACATCCTGAAGCCTGGGCAGTCATTAATTTGATTGTCCAGTATTTCCCTTATGAGATAATGCCTCACATAGCAAATGTGTACAGTGCGAGCTGAAAATGCATTTTCAGCACTAAAAAAACCAAACTTTTATAACAGCTAAACCAAACGTTTCCAATGTAAATTTCCACCTTTATATAGTGTATAAAGACATCCTGGAGCCTGGGCAGTCATTAATTTGATTGTCCACTATTTCCCTGATGAGATAATGCCTCTCATAGCAAATGTGTACAGCGCGAGCTGAAAATGCATTTACAGCACTAAAAAAACAAACTTTTATAACAGCTAAACTAAACGTTTCCAATGTAAATTTCCACCTTTATATAGTGTAAAAAGACATCCTGAAGCCTGGGCAGTCATTAATTTGATTGTCCAATATTTCCCTTATGAGATAATGCCTCTCATAGCAAATGTGTACAGCGCGAGCTGAAAATGCATTTACAGCACTAAAAAAACAAACTTTTATAACAGCTAAACCAAACGTTTCCAATGTAAATTTCCACCTTTATATAGTGTAGAAAGGCATCCTGAAGCCTGGAAAGTCATTAATTTGATTGTCCAGTATTTCCTTCATGAGATATTGCAACACTTAGAAAAAGTGTACAGCGCCAGCAGACAATGAATTTTCAGCACTAAAAAAACGAAACTTCATTAACAGCTAAACCAAACGTTTCCAATGTAAATTTCCACATTTATATAGTGTAAAAAGACATCCTGAAGCCTGGGCAGCCATTAATTTGATTGTCCAATATTTCCCTTATGAGATAATGCCTCTCATAGCAAATGTGTACAGCGCGAGCTGAAAATGCATTTACAGCACTAAAAAACGAAACTTTTATAACAGCTAAACCAAACGTTTCCAATGTAAATTTCCACCTTTATATAGTGTAAAAAGACATCCTGAAGCCTGGGCAGTCATTAATTTGATTGTCCAATATTTCCCTTATGAGATAATGCCTCTCATAGCAAATGTGTACAGCGCGAGCTGAAAATGCATTTACAGCACTAAAAAACCAAACTTTTATAACAGCTAAACCAAACGTTTCCAATGTAAATTTCCACCTTTATATAGTGTAAAAAGACATCCTGAAGCCTGGGCAGTCATTAATTTGATTGTCCAATATTTCCCTTATGAGATAATGCCTCTCATAGCAAATGTGTACAGCGCGAGCTGAAAATGCATTTACAGCACTAAAAAACCAAACTTTTATAACAGCTAAACCAAACGTTTCCAATGTAAATTTCCACCTTCATATAGTGTAGAAAGGCATCCTGAAGCCTGGAAAGTCATTAATTTGATTGTCCAGTATTTCCTTCATGAGATATTGCAACACTTAGAAAAAGTGTACAGCGCCAGCAGACAATGACTTTTCAGCACTAAAAAAACGAAACTTCATTAACAGCTAAACTAAACGTTTCCAATGTAAATTTCCACCTTTATATAGTGTAAAAAGACATCCTGAAGCCTGGGCAGTCATTAATTTGATTGTCCAATATTTCCCTTATGAGATAATGCCTCTCATAGCAAATGTGTACAGCGCGAGCTGAAAATGCATTTACAGCACTAAAAAACCAAACTATTATAACAGCTAAACCAAACGTTTCCAATGTAAATTTCCACATTTATATAGTGTAGAAAGGCATCCTGAAGCCTGGAAAGTCATTAATTTGATTGTCCAGTATTTCCTTCATGAGATATTGCAACACTTAGAAAAAGTGTACAGCGCCAGCAGACAATGAATTTTCAGCACTAAAAAAACGAAACTTCATTAACAGCTAAACCAAACGTTTCCAATGTAAATTTCCACATTTATAGAGTGTAAAAGGGCATCCTGAAGCCTGGGAAGTCATTAATTTGATTGTCCAGTATTTCCCTTATGAGATAATGCCTCACATAGCAAATGTGTACAGCGCGAGCTGAAAATGCATTTACAGCACTAAAAAAACAAACTTTTATAACAGCTAAACTAAAAGTTTCCAATGTAAATTTCCACCTTTATATAGTGTAAAAAGACATCCTGAAGCCTGGGCAGTCTTTAATTTGATTGTCCAATATTTCCCTTATGAGATAATGCCTCTCATAGCAAATGTGTACAGCGCGAGCTGAAAATGCATTTACAGCACTAAAAAAACAAACTTTTATAACAGCTAAACCAAACGTTTCCAATGTAAATTTCCACCTTTATATAGTGTAGAAAGGCATCCTGAAGCCTGGAAAGTCATTAATTTGATTGTCCAGTATTTCCTTCATGAGATATTGCAACACTTAGAAAAAGTGTACAGCGCCAGCAGACAATGAATTTTCAGCACTAAAAAAACGAAACTTCATTAACAGCTAAACCAAACGTTTCCAATGTAAATTTCCACCTTTATATAGTGTAAAAAGACATCCTGAAGCCTGGGCAGTCATTAATTTGATTGTCCAGTATTTCCCTTATGAGATAATGCCTCACATAGCAAATGTGTACAGTGCGAGCTGAAAATGCATTTTCAGCACTAAAAAAACCAAACTTTTATAACAGCTAAACCAAACGTTTCCAATGTAAATTTCCACCTTTATATAGTGTATAAAGACATCCTGGAGCCTGGGCAGTCATTAATTTGATTGTCCACTATTTCCCTGATGAGATAATGCCTCTCATAGCAAATGTGTACAGCGCGAGCTGAAAATGCATTTACAGCACTAAAAAAACAAACTTTTATAACAGCTAAACCAAACGTTTCCAATGTACATTTCCACCTTTATATAGTGTAGAAAGGCATCCTGAAGCCTGGAAAGTCATTAATTTGATTGTTTAGTATTTCCTTCATGAGATATTGCAACACTTAGAAAAAGTGTACAGCGCCAGCAGACAATGAATTTTCAGCACTAAAAAAACGAAACTTCATTAACAGCTAAACCAAACGTTTCCAATGTAAATTTCCACATTTATAAAGTGTAAAAAGGCATCCTGAAGCCTGGGAAGTCATTAATTTGATTGTCCAGTATTTCCCTTATGAGATAATGCCTCACATAGCAAATGTGTACAGTGCGAGCTGAAAATGCATTTTCAGCACTAAAAAACCAAACTTTTATAACAGCTAAACCAAACGTTTCCAATGTAAATTTCCACCTTTATATAGTGTAAAAAGACATCCTGAAGCCTGGGCAGTCATTAATTTGATTGTCCAGTATTTCCCTTATGAGATAATGCCTCACATAGCAAATGTGTACAGCGCGAGCTGAAAATGCATTTACAGCACTAAAAAAACAAACTTTTATAACAGCTAAACTAAACGTTTCCAATGTAAATTTCCACCTTTATATAGTGTAAAAAGACATCCTGAAGCCTGGGCAGTCATTAATTTGATTGTCCAATATTTCCCTTATGAGATAATGCCTCTCATAGCAAATGTGTACAGCGCGAGCTGAAAATGCATTTACAGCACTAAAAAAACAAACTTTTATAACAGCTAAACCAAACGTTTCCAATGTAAATTTCCACCTTTATATAGTGTAGAAAGGCATCCTGAAGCCTGGAAAGTCATTAATTTGATTGTCCAGTATTTCCTTCATGAGATATTGCAACACTTAGAAAAAGTGTACAGCGCCAGCAGACAATGAATTTTCAGCACTAAAAAAACGAAACTTCATTAACAGCTAAACCAAACGTTTCCAATGTAAATTTCCACATTTATATAGTGTAAAAAGACATCCTGAAGCCTGGGCAGCCATTAATTTGATTGTCCAATATTTCCCTTATGAGATAATGCCTCTCATAGCAAATGTGTACAGCGCGAGCTGAAAATGCATTTACAGCACTAAAAAACGAAACTTTTATAACAGCTAAACCAAACGTTTCCAATGTAAATTTCCACCTTTATATAGTGTAAAAAGACATCCTGAAGCCTGGGCAGTCATTAATTTGATTGTCCAATATTTCCCTTATGAGATAATGCCTCTCATAGCAAATGTGTACAGCGCGAGCTGAAAATGCATTTACAGCACTAAAAAACCAAACTTTTATAACAGCTAAACCAAACGTTTCCAATGTAAATTTCCACCTTTATATAGTGTAAAAAGACATCCTGAAGCCTGGGCAGTCATTAATTTGATTGTCCAATATTTCCCTTATGAGATAATGCCTCTCATAGCAAATGTGTACAGCGCGAGCTGAAAATGCATTTACAGCACTAAAAAACCAAACTTTTATAACAGCTAAACCAAACGTTTCCAATGTAAATTTCCACCTTTATATAGTGTAGAAAGGCATCCTGAAGCCTGGAAAGTCATTAATTTGATTGTCCAGTATTTCCTTCATGAGATATTGCAACACTTAGAAAAAGTGTACAGCGCCAGCAGACAATGACTTTTCAGCACTAAAAAAACGAAACTTCATTAACAGCTAAACTAAACGTTTCCAATGTAAATTTCCACCTTTATATAGTGTAAAAAGACATCCTGAAGCCTGGGCAGTCATTAATTTGATTGTCCAATATTTCCCTTATGAGATAATGCCTCTCATAGCAAATGTGTACAGCGCGAGCTGAAAATGCATTTACAGCACTAAAAAACCAAACTTTTATAACAGCTAAACCAAACGTTTCCAATGTAAATTTCCACATTTATATAGTGTAGAAAGGCATCCTGAAGCCTGGAAAGTCATTAATTTGATTGTCCAGTATTTCCTTCATGAGATATTGCAACACTTAGAAAAAGTGTACAGCGCCAGCAGACAATGAATTTTCAGCACTAAAAAAACGAAACTTCATTAACAGCTAAACCAAACGTTTCCAATGTAAATTTCCACATTTATAGAGTGTAAAAGGGCATCCTGAAGCCTGGGAAGTCATTAATTTGATTGTCCAGTATTTCCCTTATGAGATAATGCCTCACATAGCAAATGTGTACAGTGCGAGCTGAAAATGCATTTTCAGCACTAAAAAACCAAACTTTTATAACAGCTAAACCAAACGTTTCCAATGTAAATTTCCACCTTTATATAGTGTAAAAAGACATCCTGAAGCCTGGGCAGTCATTAATTTGATTGTCCAGTATTTCCCTTATGAGATAATGCCTCACATAGCAAATGTGTACAGCGCGAGCTGAAAATGCATTTACAGCACTAAAAAAACAAACTTTTATAACAGCTAAACTAAAAGTTTCCAATGTAAATTTCCACCTTTATATAGTGTAAAAAGACATCCTGAAGCCTGGGCAGTCATTAATTTGATTGTCCAATATTTCCCTTATGAGATAATGCCTCTCATAGCAAATGTGTACAGCGCGAGCTGAAAATGCATTTACAGCACTAAAAAAACAAACTTTTATAACAGCTAAACCAAACGTTTCCAATGTAAATTTCCACCTTTATATAGTGTAGAAAGGCATCCTGAAGCCTGGGAAGTCATTAATTTGATTGTCCAGTATTTCCTTCATGAGATATTGCAACACTTAGAAAAAGTGTACAGCGCCAGCAGACAATGAATTTTCAGCACTAAAAAAACGAAACTTCATTAACAGCTAAACCAAACGTTTCCAATGTAAATTTCCACATTTATAAAGTGTAAAAAGGCATCCTGAAGCCTGGGAAGTCATTAATTTGATTGTCCAGTATTTCCCTTATGAGATAATGCCTCACATAGCAAATGTGTACAGTGCGAGCTGAAAATGCATTTACAGCACTAAAAAACCAAACTTATATAACAGCTAAACCAAACGTTTCCAATGTAAATTTCCACCTTTATCTAGTGTAGAAAGGCATCCTGAAGCCTGGAAAGTCATTGATTTGATTGTCCAGTATTTCCTTCATGAGATATTGCAACACTTAGAAAAAGTGTATAGCGCCAGCACAATGAATTTTCAGCACTAAAAAAAACGAAACTTCATTAACAGCTAAACTAAACGTTTCCAATGTAAATTTCCACCTTTATATAGAGTAAAAAGACATCCTGAAGCCTGGGCAGCCATTAATTTGATTGTCCAATATTTCCCTTATGAGATAATGCCTCTCATAGCAAATGTGTACAGCGCGAGCTGAAAATGCATTTACAGCACTAAAAAACCAAACTTTTATAACAGCTAAACCAAACGTTTCCAATGTAAATTTCCACCTTTATATAGTGTAAAAAGACATCCTGAAGCCTGGGCAGGCATTAATTTGATTGTCCAATATTTCCCTTATGAGATAATGCCTCTCATAGCAAATGTGTACAGCGCGAGCTGAAAATGCATTTACAGCACTAAAAAACCAAACTTTTATAACAGCTAAACCAAACGTTTCCAATGTAAATTTCCACCTTTATATAGTGTAAAAAGACATCCTGAAGCCTGGGCAGTCATTAATTTGATTGTCCAATATTTCCCTTATGAGATAATGCCTCTCATAGCAAATGTGTACAGCGCGAGCTGAAAATGCATTTACAGCACTAAAAAACCAAACTTTTATAACAGCTAAACCAAACGTTTCCAATGTAAATTTCCACCTTTATATAGTGTAGAAAGGCATCCTGAAGCCTGGAAAGTCATTAATTTGATTGTCCAGTATTTCCTTCATGAGATATTGCAACACTTAGAAAAAGTGTACAGCGCCAGCAGACAATGACTTTTCAGCACTAAAAAAACGAAACTTCATTAACAGCTAAACTAAACGTTTCCAATGTAAATTTCCACCTTTATATAGTGTAAAAAGACATCCTGAAGCCTGGGCAGTCATTAATTTGATTGTCCAATATTTCCCTTATGAGATAATGCCTCTCATAGCAAATGTGTACAGCGCGAGCTGAAAATGCATTTACAGCACTAAAAAACCAAACTTTTATAACAGCTAAACCAAACGTTTCCAATGTAAATTTCCACATTTATATAGTGTAGAAAGGCATCCTGAAGCCTGGAAAGTCATTAATTTGATTGTCCAGTATTTCCTTCATGAGATATTGCAACACTTAGAAAAAGTGTACAGCGCCAGCAGACAATGAATTTTCAGCACTAAAAAAACGAAACTTCATTAACAGCTAAACCAAACGTTTCCAATGTAAATTTCCACATTTATAGAGTGTAAAAGGGCATCCTGAAGCCTGGGAAGTCATTAATTTGATTGTCCAGTATTTCCCTTATGAGATAATGCCTCACATAGCAAATGTGTACAGTGCGAGCTGAAAATGCATTTTCAGCACTAAAAAACCAAACTTTTATAACAGCTAAACCAAACGTTTCCAATGTAAATTTCCACCTTTATATAGTGTAAAAAGACATCCTGAAGCCTGGGCAGTCATTAATTTGATTGTCCAGTATTTCCCTTATGAGATAATGCCTCACATAGCAAATGTGTACAGCGCGAGCTGAAAATGCATTTACAGCACTAAAAAAACAAACTTTTATAACAGCTAAACTAAACGTTTCCAATGTAAATTTCCACCTTTATATAGTGTAAAAAGACATCCTGAAGCCTGGGCAGTCATTAATTTGATTGTCCAATATTTCCCTTATGAGATAATGCCTCTCATAGCAAATGTGTACAGCGCGAGCTGAAAATGCATTTACAGCACTAAAAAAACAAACTTTTATAACAGCTAAACCAAACGTTTCCAATGTAAATTTCCACCTTTATATAGTGTAGAAAGGCATCCTGAAGCCTGGAAAGTCATTAATTTGATTGTCCAGTATTTCCTTCATGAGATATTGCAACACTTAGAAAAAGTGTACAGCGCCAGCAGACAATGAATTTTCAGCACTAAAAAAACGAAACTTCATTAACAGCTAAACCAAACGTTTCCAATGTAAATTTCCACATTTATATAGTGTAAAAAGACATCCTGAAGCCTGGGCAGCCATTAATTTGATTGTCCAATATTTCCCTTATGAGATAATGCCTCTCATAGCAAATGTGTACAGCGCGAGCTGAAAATGCATTTACAGCACTAAAAAACGAAACTTTTATAACAGCTAAACCAAACGTTTCCAATGTAAATTTCCACCTTTATATAGTGTAAAAAGACATCCTGAAGCCTGGGCAGTCATTAATTTGATTGTCCAATATTTCCCTTATGAGATAATGCCTCTCATAGCAAATGTGTACAGCGCGAGCTGAAAATGCATTTACAGCACTAAAAAACCAAACTTTTATAACAGCTAAACCAAACGTTTCCAATGTAAATTTCCACCTTTATATAGTGTAAAAAGACATCCTGAAGCCTGGGCAGTCATTAATTTGATTGTCCAATATTTCCCTTATGAGATAATGCCTCTCATAGCAAATGTGTACAGCGCGAGCTGAAAATGCATTTACAGCACTAAAAAACCAAACTTTTATAACAGCTAAACCAAACGTTTCCAATGTAAATTTCCACCTTCATATAGTGTAGAAAGGCATCCTGAAGCCTGGAAAGTCATTAATTTGATTGTCCAGTATTTCCTTCATGAGATATTGCAACACTTAGAAAAAGTGTACAGCGCCAGCAGACAATGACTTTTCAGCACTAAAAAAACGAAACTTCATTAACAGCTAAACTAAACGTTTCCAATGTAAATTTCCACCTTTATATAGTGTAAAAAGACATCCTGAAGCCTGGGCAGTCATTAATTTGATTGTCCAATATTTCCCTTATGAGATAATGCCTCTCATAGCAAATGTGTACAGCGCGAGCTGAAAATGCATTTACAGCACTAAAAAACCAAACTTTTATAACAGCTAAACCAAACGTTTCCAATGTAAATTTCCACATTTATATAGTGTAGAAAGGCATCCTGAAGCCTGGAAAGTCATTAATTTGATTGTCCAGTATTTCCTTCATGAGATATTGCAACACTTAGAAAAAGTGTACAGCGCCAGCAGACAATGAATTTTCAGCACTAAAAAAACGAAACTTCATTAACAGCTAAACCAAACGTTTCCAATGTAAATTTCCACATTTATAGAGTGTAAAAGGGCATCCTGAAGCCTGGGAAGTCATTAATTTGATTGTCCAGTATTTCCCTTATGAGATAATGCCTCACATAGCAAATGTGTACAGCGCGAGCTGAAAATGCATTTACAGCACTAAAAAAACAAACTTTTATAACAGCTAAACTAAAAGTTTCCAATGTAAATTTCCACCTTTATATAGTGTAAAAAGACATCCTGAAGCCTGGGCAGTCTTTAATTTGATTGTCCAATATTTCCCTTATGAGATAATGCCTCTCATAGCAAATGTGTACAGCGCGAGCTGAAAATGCATTTACAGCACTAAAAAAACAAACTTTTATAACAGCTAAACCAAACGTTTCCAATGTAAATTTCCACCTTTATATAGTGTAGAAAGGCATCCTGAAGCCTGGAAAGTCATTAATTTGATTGTCCAGTATTTCCTTCATGAGATATTGCAACACTTAGAAAAAGTGTACAGCGCCAGCAGACAATGAATTTTCAGCACTAAAAAAACGAAACTTCATTAACAGCTAAACCAAACGTTTCCAATGTAAATTTCCACCTTTATATAGTGTAAAAAGACATCCTGAAGCCTGGGCAGTCATTAATTTGATTGTCCAGTATTTCCCTTATGAGATAATGCCTCACATAGCAAATGTGTACAGTGCTAGCTGAAAATGCATTTTCAGCACTAAAAAAACCAAACTTTTATAACAGCTAAACCAAACGTTTCCAATGTAAATTTCCACCTTTATATAGTGTATAAAGACATCCTGGAGCCTGGGCAGTCATTAATTTGATTGTCCACTATTTCCCTGATGAGATAATGCCTCTCATAGCAAATGTGTACAGCGCGAGCTGAAAATGCATTTACAGCACTAAAAAAACAAACTTTTATAACAGCTAAACCAAACGTTTCCAATGTACATTTCCACCTTTATATAGTGTAGAAAGGCATCCTGAAGCCTGGAAAGTCATTAATTTGATTGTTTAGTATTTCCTTCATGAGATATTGCAACACTTAGAAAAAGTGTACAGCGCCAGCAGACAATGAATTTTCAGCACTAAAAAAACGAAACTTCATTAACAGCTAAACCAAACGTTTCCAATGTAAATTTCCACATTTATAAAGTGTAAAAAGGCATCCTGAAGCCTGGGAAGTCATTAATTTGATTGTCCAGTATTTCCCTTATGAGATAATGCCTCACATAGCAAATGTGTACAGTGCGAGCTGAAAATGCATTTACAGCACTAAAAAACCAAACTTATATAACAGCTAAACCAAACGTTTCCAATGTAAATTTCCACCTTTATCTAGTGTAGAAAGGCATCCTGAAGCCTGGAAAGTCATTGATTTGATTGTCCAGTATTTCCTTCATGAGATATTGCAACACTTAGAAAAAGTGTACAGCGCCAGCAGACAATGAATTTTCAGCACTAAAAAAAACGAAACTTCATTAACAGCTAAACTAAACGTTTCCAATGTAAATTTCCACCTTTATATAGAGTAAAAAGACATCCTGAAGCCTGGGCAGCCATTAATTTGATTGTCCAATATTTCCCTTATGAGATAATGCCTCTCATAGCAAATGTGTACAGCGCGAGCTGAAAATGCATTTACAGCACTAAAAAACCAAACTTTTATAACAGCTAAACCAAACGTTTCCAATGTAAATGTCCACCTTTATATAGTGTAAAAAGACATCCTGAAGCCTGGGCAGTCATTAATTTGATTGTCCAATATTTCCCTTATGAGATAATGCCTCTCATAGCAAATGTGTACAGCGCGAGCTGAAAATGCATTTACAGCACTAAAAAACCAAACTTTTATAACAGCTAAACCAAACGTTTCCAATGTAAATTTCCACCTTTATATAGTGTAAAAAGACATCCTGAAGCCTGGGCAGTCATTAATTTGATTGTCCAATATTTCCCTTATGAGATAATGCCTCTCATAGCAAATGTGTACAGCGCGAGCTGAAAATGCATTTACAGCACTAAAAAACCAAACTTTTATAACAGCTAAACCAAACGTTTCCAATGTAAATTTCCACCTTTATATAGTGTAGAAAGGCATCCTGAAGCCTGGAAAGTCATTAATTTGATTGTCCAGTATTTCCTTCATGAGATATTGCAACACTTAGAAAAAGTGTACAGCGCCAGCAGACAATGACTTTTCAGCACTAAAAAAACGAAACTTCATTAACAGCTAAACTAAACGTTTCCAATGTAAATTTCCACCTTTATATAGTGTAAAAAGACATCCTGAAGCCTGGGCAGTCATTAATTTGATTGTCCAATATTTCCCTTATGAGATAATGCCTCTCATAGCAAATGTGTACAGCGCGAGCTGAAAATGCATTTACAGCACTAAAAAACCAAACTTTTATAACAGCTAAACCAAACGTTTCCAATGTAAATTTCCACATTTATATAGTGTAGAAAGGCATCCTGAAGCCTGGAAAGTCATTAATTTGATTGTCCAGTATTTCCTTCATGAGATATTGCAACACTTAGAAAAAGTGTACAGCGCCAGCAGACAATGAATTTTCAGCACTAAAAAAACGAAACTTCATTAACAGCTAAACCAAACGTTTCCAATGTAAATTTCCACATTTATAGAGTGTAAAAGGGCATCCTGAAGCCTGGGAAGTCATTAATTTGATTGTCCAGTATTTCCCTTATGAGATAATGCCTCACATAGCAAATGTGTACAGTGCGAGCTGAAAATGCATTTTCAGCACTAAAAAACCAAACTTTTATAACAGCTAAACCAAACGTTTCCAATGTAAATTTCCACCTTTATATAGTGTAAAAAGACATCCTGAAGCCTGGGCAGTCATTAATTTGATTGTCCAATATTTCCCTTATGAGATAATGCCTCTCATAGCAAATGTGTACAGCGCGAGCTGAAAATGCATTTACAGCACTAAAAAAACAAACTTTTATAACAGCTAAACCAAACGTTTCCAATGTAAATTTCCACCTTTATATAGTGTAGAAAGGCATCCTGAAGCCTGGAAAGTCATTAATTTGATTGTCCAGTATTTCCTTCATGAGATATTGCAACACTTAGAAAAAGTGTACAGCGCCAGCAGACAATGAATTTTCAGCACTAAAAAAACGAAACTTCATTAACAGCTAAACCAAACGTTTCCAATGTAAATTTCCACATTTATATAGTGTAAAAAGACATCCTGAAGCCTGGGCAGCCATTAATTTGATTGTCCAATATTTCCCTTATGAGATAATGCCTCTCATAGCAAATGTGTACAGCGCGAGCTGAAAATGCATTTACAGCACTAAAAAACGAAACTTTTATAACAGCTAAACCAAACGTTTCCAATGTAAATTTCCACCTTTATATAGTGTAAAAAGACATCCTGAAGCCTGGGCAGTCATTAATTTGATTGTCCAATATTTCCCTTATGAGATAATGCCTCTCATAGCAAATGTGTACAGCGCGAGCTGAAAATGCATTTACAGCACTAAAAAACCAAACTTTTATAACAGCTAAACCAAACGTTTCCAATGTAAATTTCTACCTTTATATAGTGTAGAAAGGCATCCTGAAGCCTGGAAAGTCATTAATTTGATTGTCCAGTATTTCCTTCATGAGATATTGCAACACTTAGAAAAAGTGTACAGCGCCAGCAGACAATGAATTTTCAGCACTAAAAAAACGAAACTTCATTAACAGCTAAACTAAACGTTTCCAATGTAAATTTCCACCTTTATATAGTGTAAAAAGACATCCTGAAGCCTGGGCAGTCATTAATTTGATTGTCCAATATTTCCCTTATGATATAATGCCTCTCATAGCAAATGTGTACAGCGCGAGCTGAAAATGCATTTACAGCACTAAAAAACCAAACTTTTATAACAGCTAAACCAAACGTTTCCAATGTAAATTTCCACCTTTATATAGTGTAGAAAGGCATCCTGAAGCCTGGAAAGTCATTAATTTGATTGTCCAGTATTTCCTTCATGAGATATTGCAACACTTAGAAAAAGTGTACAGCGCCAGCAGACAATGAATTTTCAGCACTAAAAAAACGAAACTTCATTAACAGCTAAACCAAACGTTTCCAATGTAAATTTCCACATTTATAGAGTGTAAAAAGGCATCCTGAAGCCTGGGAAGTCATTAATTTGATTGTCCAGTATTTCCCTTATGAGATAATGCCTCACATAGCAAATGTGTACAGTGCGAGCTGAAAATGCATTTTCAGCACTAAAAAACCAAACTTTTATAACAGCTAAACCAAACGTTTCCAATGTAAATTTCCACCTTTATATAGTGTAAAAAGACATCCTGAAGCCTGGGCAGTCATTAATTTGATTGTCCAGTATTTCCCTTATGAGATAATGCCTCACATAGCAAATGTGTACAGCGCGAGCTGAAAATGCATTTACAGCACTAAAAAAACAAACTTTTATAACAGCTAAACTAAACGTTTCCAATGTAAATTTCCACCTTTATATAGTGTAAAAAGACATCCTGAAGCCTGGGCAGTCATTAATTTGATTGTCCAATATTTCCCTTATGAGATAATGCCTCTCATAGCAAATGTGTACAGCGCGAGCTGAAAATGCATTTACAGGACTAAAAACCCAAACTTTTATAACAGCTAAACCAAACGTTTCCAATGTAAATTTCCACCTTTATATAGTGTAGAAAGGCATCTTGAAGCCTGGAAAGTCATTAATTTGATTGTCCAGTATTTCCTTCATGAGATATTGCAACACTTAGAAAAGGTGTACAGCGCCAGCAGACAATGAATTTTCAGCACTAAAAAAACGAAACTTCATTAACAGCTAAACCAAACGTTTCCAATGTAAATTTCCACATTTATAGAGTGTAAAAAGGCATCCTGAAGCCTGGGAAGTCATTAATTTGATTGTCCAGTATTTCCCTTATGAGATAATGCCTCACATAGCAAATGTGTACAGTGCGAGCTGAAAATGCATTTTCAGCACTAAAAAAACAAACTTTTATCACAGCTAAACCAAACGTTTCCAATGTAAATTTCCACCTTTATATAGTGTAAAAAGACATCCTGAAGCCTGGGCAGTCATTAATTCGATTGTCCAATATTTCCTTTATGAGATAATGCCTCTCATAGCAAATGTGTACAGCGCGAGCTGAAAATGCATTTACAGCACTAAAAAACCAAACTTTTATAACAGCTAAACCAAACGTTTCCAATGTAAATTTCCACCTTTATATAGTGTAAAAAGGCATCCTGAAGCCTGGGCAGTCATTAATTTGATTGTCCAATATTTCCCTTATGAGATAATGCCTCTCATAGCAAATGTGTACAGCGCGAGCTGAAAATGCATTTACAGCACTAAAAAAACAAACTTTTATAACAGCTAAACCAAACGTTTCCAATGTAAATTTCCACCTTTATATAGTGTAGAAAGGCATCCTGAAGCCTGGAAAGTCATTAATTTGATTGTCCAGTATTTCCTTCATGAGATAATGCCTCACATAGCAAATGTGTACAGTGCGAGCTGAAAATGCATTTTCAGCACTAAAAAAACAAACTTTTATAACAGCTAAAGCAAACGTTTCCAATGTAAATTCCACCTTTATATAGTGTAAAAAGACATCCTGAAGCCTGGGCAGTCATTAATTTGATTGTCCAATATTTCCCTTATGAGATAATGCCTCTCATAGCAAATGTGTACAGCGCGAGCTGAAAATGCATTTACAGCACTAAAAAACCAAACTTTTATAACAGCTAAACCAAACGTTTCCAATGTAAATTTCCACCTTTATATAGTGTAGAAAGGCATCCTGAAGCCTGGAAAGTCATTAATTTGATTGTCCAGTATTTCCTTCATGAGATATTGCAACACTTAGAAAAAGTGTACAGCGCCAGGAGACAATGAATTTTCAGCACTAAAAAACCGAAACTTCATTAACAGCTAAACTAAACGTTTCCAATGTAAATTCCCACCTTTATATAGTGTAAAAAGACATCCTGAAGCCTGGGCAGTCATTAATTTGATTGTCCAATATTTCCCTTATGAGATAATGCCTCTCATAGCAAATGTGTACAGCGCGAGCTGAAAATGCATTTACAGCACTAAAAAACCAAACTTTTATAACAGCTAAACCAAACGTTTCCAATGTAAATTTCCACCTTTATATAGTGTAGAAAGGCATCCTGAAGCCTGGAAAGTCATTAATTTGATTGTCCAGTATTTCCTTCATGAGATATTGCAACACTTAGAAAAGTGTACAGCGCCAGCAGACAATGAATTTTCAGCACTAAAAAAACGAAACTTCATTAACAGCTAAACCAAACGTTTCCAATGTAAATTTCCACATTTATAGAGTGTAAAAGGGCATCCTGAAGCCTGGGAAGTCATTAATTTGATTGTCCAGTATTTCCCTTATGAGATAATGCCTCACCTAGCAAATGTGTACAGTGCGAGCTGAAAATGCATTTTCAGCACTAAAAAACCAAACTTTTATAACAGCTAAACCAAACGTTTCCAATGTAAATTTCCACCTTTATATAGTGTAAAAAGACATCCTGAAGCCTGGGCAGTCATTAATTTGATTGTCCAGTATTTCCCTTATGAGATAATGCCTCACATAGCAAATGTGTACAGCGCGAGCTGAAAATGCATTTACAGCACTAAAAAAACTAACTTTTATAACAGCTAAACTAAACGTTTCCAATGTAAATTTCCACCTTTATATAGTGTAAAAAGACATCCTGAAGCCTGGGCAGTCATTAATTTGATTGTCCAATATTTCCCTTATGAGATAATGCCTCTCATAGCAAATGTGTACAGCGCGAGCTGAAAATGCATTTACAGCACTAAAAAAACAAACTTTTATAACAGCTAAACCAAACGTTTCCAATGTAAATTTCCACCTTTATATAGTGTAGAAAGGCATCCTGAAGCCTGGAAAGTCATTAATTTGATTGTCCAGTATTTCCTTCATGAGATATTGCAACACTTAGAAAAAGTGTACAGCGCCAGCAGACAATGAATTTTCAGCACTAAAAAAACGAAACTTCATTAACAGCTAAACCAAACGTTTCCAATGTAAATTTCCACCTTTATATAGTGTAAAAAGACATCCTGAAGCCTGGGCAGTCATTAATTTGATTGTCCAGTATTTCCCTTATGAGATAATGCCTCACATAGCAAATGTGTACAGTGCGAGCTGAAAATGCATTTTCAGCACTAAAAAAACCAAACTTTTATAACAGCTAAACCAAACGTTTCCAATGTAAATTTCCACCTTTATATAGTGTAAAAAGACATCCTGGAGCCTGGGCAGTCATTAATTTGATTGTCCACTATTTCCCTTATGAGATAATGCCTCTCATAGCAAATGTGTACAGCGCGAGCTGAAAATGCATTTACAGCACTAAAAAAACAAACTTTTATAACAGCTAAACCAAACGTTTCCAATGTACATTTCCACCTTTATATAGTGTAGAAAGGCATCCTGAAGCCTGGAAAGTCATTAATTTGATTGTCCAGTATTTCCTTCATGAGATATTGCAACACTTAGAAAAAGTGTACAGCGCCAGCAGACAATGAATTTTCAGCACTAAAAAAACGAAACTTCATTAACAGCTAAACCAAACGTTTGCAATGTAAATTTCCACATTTATAGAGTGTAAAAAGGCATCCTGAAGCCTGGGAAGTCATTAATTTGATTGTCCAGTATTTCCCTTATGAGATAATGCCTCACATAGCAAATGTGTACAGTGCGAGCTGAAAATGCATTTACAGCACTAAAAAACCAAACTTATATAACAGCTAAACCAAACGTTTCCAATGTAAATTTCCACCTTTATCTAGTGTAGAAAGGCATCCTGAAGCCTGGAAAGTCATTGATTTGATTGTCCAGTAATTCCTTCATGAGATATTGCAACACTTAGAAAAAGTGTACAGCGCCAGCAGACAATGAATTTTCAGCACTAAAAAAAACGAAACTTCATTAACAGCTAAACTAAACGTTTCCAATGTAAATTTCCACCTTTATATAGAGTAAAAAGACATCCTGAAGCCTGGGCAGCCATTAATTTGATTGTCCAATATCTCCCTTATGAGATAATGCCTCTCATAGCAAATGTGTACAGCGCGAGCTGAAAATGCATTTATAGCACTAAAAAACCAAACTTTTATAACAGCTAAACCAAACGTTTCCAATGTAAATTTCCACCTTTATATAGTGTAAAAAGACATCCTGAAGCCTGGGCAGTCATTAATTTGATTGTCCAATATTTCCCTTATGAGATAATGCCTCTCATAGCAAATGTGTACAGCGCGAGCTGAAAATGCATTTACAGCACTAAAAAAACAAACTTTTATAACAGCTAAACCAAACGTTTCCAATGTAAATTTCCACATTTATATAGTGTAGAAAGGCATCCTGAAGCCTGGAAAGTCATTAATTTGATTGTCCAGTATTTCCTTCATGAGATATTGCAACACTTAGAAAAAGTGTACAGCGCCAGCAGACAATGAATTTTCAGCACTAAAAAAACGAAACTTCATTAACAGCTAAACCAAACGTTTCCAATGTAAATTTCCACATTTATAGAGTGTAAAAAGGCATCCTGAAGCCTGGGAAGTCATTAATTTGATTGTCCAGTATTTCCCTTATGAGATAATGCCTCACATAGCAAATGTGTACAGTGCGAGCTGAAAATGCATTTTCAGCACTAAAAAAACAAACTTTTATAACAGCTAAACCAAACGTTTCCAATGTAAATTTCCACCTTTATATAGTGTAAAAAGACATCCTGAAGCCTGGGCAGTCATTAATTTGATTGTCCAATATTTCCCTTATGAGATAATGCAACACTTAGAAAAAGTGTACAGCGCCAGGAGACAATGTATTTTCAGCACTAAAAAACCGAAACTTCATTAACAGCTAAACTAAACGTTTCCAATGTAAATTTCCACCTTTATATAGTGTAAAAAGACATCCTGAAGCCTGGGCAGCCATTAATTTGATTGTCCAATATTTCCCTTATGAGATAATGCCTCTCATAGCAAATGTGTACAGCGCGAGCTGAAAATGCATTTACAGCACTAAAAAAACAAACTTTTATAACAGCTAAACCAAACGTTTCCAATGTAAATTTCCACCTTTATATAGTGTAAAAAGACATCCTGAAGCCTGGGCAGTCATTAATTTGATTGTCCAATATTTCCCTTATGAGATAATGCCTCTCATAGCAAATGTGTACAGCGCGAGCTGAAAATGCATTTACAGCACTAAAAAACCAAACTTTTATAACAGCTAAACCAAACGTTTCCAATGTAAATTTCTACCTTTATATAGTGTAGAAAGGCATCCTGAAGCCTGGAAAGTCATTAATTTGATTGTCCAGTATTTCCTTCATGAGATATTGCAACACTTAGAAAAAGTGTACAGCGCCAGCAGACAATGACTTTTCAGCACTAAAAAAACGAAACTTCATTAACAGCTAAACCAAACGTTTCCAATGTAAATTTCCACATTTATAGAGTGTAAAAAGGCATCCTGAAGCCTGGGAAGTCATTAGTTTGATTGTCCAGTATTTCCCTTATGAGATAATGCCTCACATAGCAAATGTGTACAGTGCGAGCTGAAAATGCATTTTCAGCACTAAAAAACCAAACTTTTATAACAGCTAAACCAAACGTTTCCAATGTAAATTTCCACCTTTATATAGTGTAAAAAGACATCCTGAAGCCTGGGCAGTCATTAATTTGATTGTCCAGTATTTCCCTTATGAGATAATGACTCACATAGCAAATGTGTACAGCGCGAGCTGAAAATGCATTTACAGCACTAAAAAAACAAACTTTTATAACAGCTAAACTAAACGTTTCCAATGTAAATTTCCACCTTTATATAGTGTAAAAAGACATCCTGAAGCCTGGGCAGTCATTAATTTGATTGTCCAATATTTCCCTTATGAGATAATGCCTCTCATAGCAAATGTGTACAGCGCGAGCTGAAAATGCATTTACAGGACTAAAAACCCAAACTTTTATAACAGCTAAACCAAACGTTTCCAATGTAAATTTCCACCTTTATATAGTGTAGAAAGGCATCTTGAAGCCTGGAAAGTCATTAATTTGATTGTCCAGTATTTCCTTCATGAGATATTGCAACACTTAGAAAAGGTGTACAGCGCCAGCAGACAATGAATTTTCAGCACTAAAAAACGAAACTTCATTAACAGCTAAACCAAACGTTTCCAATGTAAATTTCCACATTTATAGAGTGTAAAAAGGCATCCTGAAGCCTGGGAAGTCATTAATTTGATTGTCCAGTATTTCCCTTATGAGATAATGCCTCACATAGCAAATGTGTACAGCGCGAGCTGAAAATGCATTTACAGCACTAAAAAACCAAACTTTTAGAACAGCTAAACCAAACGTTTCCAATGTAAATTTCCACCTTTATATAGTGTAAAAAGACATCCTGAAGCCTGGGCAGTCATTAATTCGATTGTCCAATATTTCCTTTATGAGATAATGCCTCTCATAGCAAATGTGTACAGCGCGAGCTGAAAATGCATTTACAGCACTAAAAAACCAAACTTTTATAACAGCTAAACCAAACGTTTCCAATGTAAATTTCCACCTTTATATAGTGTAAAAAGGCATCCTGAAGCCTGGAAAGTCATTAATTTGATTGTCCAGTATTTCCTTCATGAAATAATGCCTCACATAGCAAATGTGTACAGTGCGAGCTGAAAATGCATTTTCAGCACTAAAAAACCAAACTTTTATAACAGCTAAAGCAAACGTTTCCAATGTAAATTCCACCTTTATATAGTGTAAAAAGAAATCCTGAAGCCTGGGCAGTCATTAATTTGATTGTCCAGTATTTCCCTTATGAGATAATGCCTCACATAGCAAATGTGTACAGTGCGAGCTGAAAATGCATTTACAGCACTAAAAAACCAAACTTATATAACAGCTAAACCAAACGTTTCCAATGTAAATTTCCACCTTTATCTAGTGTAGAAAGGCATCCTGAAGCCTGGAAAGTCATTGATTTGATTGTCCAGTATTTCCTTCATGAGATATTGCAACACTTAGAAAAAGTGTACAGCGCCAGCAGACAATGAATTTTCAGCACTAAAAAAAACGAAACTTCATTAACAGCTAAACTAAACGTTTCCAATGTAAATTTCCACCTTTATATAGAGTAAAAAGACATCCTGAAGCCTGGGCAGCCATTAATTTGATTGTCCAATATTTCCCTTATGAGATAATGCCTCTCATAGCAAATGTGTACAGCGCGAGCTGAAAATGCATTTACAGCACTAAAAAACCAAACTTTTATAACAGCTAAACCAAACGTTTCCAATGTAAATGTCCACCTTTATATAGTGTAAAAAGACATCCTGAAGCCTGGGCAGTCATTAATTTGATTGTCCAATATTTCCCTTATGAGATAATGCCTCTCATAGCAAATGTGTACAGCGCGAGCTGAAAATGCATTTACAGCACTAAAAAACCAAACTTTTATAACAGCTAAACCAAACGTTTCCAATGTAAATTTCCACCTTTATATAGTGTAAAAAGACATCCTGAAGCCTGGGCAGTCATTAATTTGATTGTCCAATATTTCCCTTATGAGATAATGCCTCTCATAGCAAATGTGTACAGCGCGAGCTGAAAATGCATTTACAGCACTAAAAAACCAAACTTTTATAACAGCTAAACCAAACGTTTCCAATGTAAATTTCCACCTTTATATAGTGTAGAAAGGCATCCTGAAGCCTGGAAAGTCATTAATTTGATTGTCCAGTATTTCCTTCATGAGATATTGCAACACTTAGAAAAAGTGTACAGCGCCAGCAGACAATGACTTTTCAGCACTAAAAAAACGAAACTTCATTAACAGCTAAACTAAACGTTTCCAATGTAAATTTCCACCTTTATATAGTGTAAAAAGACATCCTGAAGCCTGGGCAGTCATTAATTTGATTGTCCAATATTTCCCTTATGAGATAATGCCTCTCATAGCAAATGTGTACAGCGCGAGCTGAAAATGCATTTACAGCACTAAAAAAACAAACTTTTATAACAGCTAAACCAAACGTTTCCAATGTAAATTTCCACATTTATATAGTGTAGAAAGGCATCCTGAAGCCTGGAAAGTCATTAATTTGATTGTCCAGTATTTCCTTCATGAGATATTGCAACACTTAGAAAAAGTGTACAGCGCCAGCAGACAATGTATTTTCAGCACTAAAAAAACGAAACTTCATTAACAGCTAAACCAAACGTTTCCAATGTAAATTTCCACATTTATAGAGTGTAAAAGGGCATCCTGAAGCCTGGGAAGTCATTAATTTGATTGTCCAGTATTTCCCTTATGAGATAATGCCTCACATAGCAAATGTGTACAGTGCGAGCTGAAAATGCATTTTCAGCACTAAAAAACCAAACTTTTATAACAGCTAAACCAAACGTTTCCAATGTAAATTTCCACCTTTATATAGTGTAAAAAGACATCCTGAAGCCTGGGCAGTCATTAATTTGATTGTCCAATATTTCCCTTATGAGATAATGCCTCTCATAGCAAATGTGTACAGCGCGAGCTGAAAATGCATTTACAGCACTAAAAAAACAAACTTTTATAACAGCTAAACCAAACGTTTCCAATGTAAATTTCCACCTTTATATAGTGTAGAAAGGCATCCTGAAGCCTGGAAAGTCATTAATTTGATTGTCCAGTATTTCCTTCATGAGATATTGCAACACTTAGAAAAAGTGTACAGCGCCAGCAGACAATGAATTTTCAGCACTAAAAAAACGAAACTTCATTAACAGCTAAACCAAACGTTTCCAATGTAAATTTCCACATTTATATAGTGTAAAAAGACATCCTGAAGCCTGGGCAGCCATTAATTTGATTGTCCAATATTTCCCTTATGAGATAATGCCTCTCATAGCAAATGTGTACAGCGCGAGCTGAAAATGCATTTACAGCACTAAAAAACGAAACTTTTATAACAGCTAAACCAAACGTTTCCAATGTAAATTTCCACCTTTATATAGTGTAAAAAGACATCCTGAAGCCTGGGCAGTCATTAATTTGATTGTCCAATATTTCCCTTATGAGATAATGCCTCTCATAGCAAATGTGTACAGCGCGAGCTGAAAATGCATTTACAGCACTAAAAAACCAAACTTTTATAACAGCTAAACCAAACGTTTCCAATGTAAATTTCTACCTTTATATAGTGTAGAAAGGCATCCTGAAGCCTGGAAAGTCATTAATTTGATTGTCCAGTATTTCCTTCATGAGATATTGCAACACTTAGAAAAAGTGTACAGCGCCAGCAGACAATGAATTTTCAGCACTAAAAAAACGAAACTTCATTAACAGCTAAACTAAACGTTTCCAATGTAAATTTCCACCTTTATATAGTGTAAAAAGACATCCTGAAGCCTGGGCAGTCATTAATTTGATTGTCCAATATTTCCCTTATGATATAATGCCTCTCATAGCAAATGTGTACAGCGCGAGCTGAAAATGCATTTACAGCACTAAAAAACCAAACTTTTATAACAGCTAAACCAAACGTTTCCAATGTAAATTTCCACCTTTATATAGTGTAGAAAGGCATCCTGAAGCCTGGAAAGTCATTAATTTGATTGTCCAGTATTTCCTTCATGAGATATTGCAACACTTAGAAAAAGTGTACAGCGCCAGCAGACAATGAATTTTCAGCACTAAAAAAACGAAACTTCATTAACAGCTAAACCAAACGTTTCCAATGTAAATTTCCACATTTATAGAGTGTAAAAAGGCATCCTGAAGCCTGGGAAGTCATTAATTTGATTGTCCAGTATTTCCCTTATGAGATAATGCCTCACATAGCAAATGTGTACAGTGCGAGCTGAAAATGCATTTTCAGCACTAAAAAACCAAACTTTTATAACAGCTAAACCAAACGTTTCCAATGTAAATTTCCACCTTTATATAGTGTAAAAAGACATCCTGAAGCCTGGGCAGTCATTAATTTGATTGTCCAGTATTTCCCTTATGAGATAATGCCTCACATAGCAAATGTGTACAGCGCGAGCTGAAAATGCATTTACAGCACTAAAAAAACAAACTTTTATAACAGCTAAACTAAACGTTTCCAATGTAAATTTCCACCTTTATATAGTGTAAAAAGACATCCTGAAGCCTGGGCAGTCATTAATTTGATTGTCCAATATTTCCCTTATGAGATAATGCCTCTCATAGCAAATGTGTACAGCGCGAGCTGAAAATGCATTTACAGGACTAAAAACCCAAACTTTTATAACAGCTAAACCAAACGTTTCCAATGTAAATTTCCACCTTTATATAGTGTAGAAAGGCATCTTGAAGCCTGGAAAGTCATTAATTTGATTGTCCAGTATTTCCTTCATGAGATATTGCAAAACTTAGAAAAGGTGTACAGCGCCAGCAGACAATGAATTTTCAGCACTAAAAAAACGAAACTTCATTAACAGCTAAACCAAACGTTTCCAATGTAAATTTCCACATTTATAGAGTGTAAAAAGGCATCCTGAAGCCTGGGAAGTCATTAATTTGATTGTCCAGTATTTCCCTTATGAGATAATGCCTCACATAGCAAATGTGTACAGTGCGAGCTGAAAATGCATTTTCAGCACTAAAAAAACAAACTTTTATCACAGCTAAACCAAACGTTTCCAATGTAAATTTCCACCTTTATATAGTGTAAAAAGACATCCTGAAGCCTGGGCAGTCATTAATTCGATTGTCCAATATTTCCTTTATGAGATAATGCCTCTCATAGCAAATGTGTACAGCGCGAGCTGAAAATGCATTTACAGCACTAAAAAACCAAACTTTTATAACAGCTAAACCAAACGTTTCCAATGTAAATTTCCACCTTTATATAGTGTAAAAAGGCATCCTGAAGCCTGGGCAGTCATTAATTTGATTGTCCAATATTTCCCTTATGAGATAATGCCTCTCATAGCAAATGTGTACAGCGCGAGCTGAAAATGCATTTACAGCACTAAAAAAACAAACTTTTATAACAGCTAAACCAAACGTTTCCAATGTAAATTTCCACCTTTATATAGTGTAGAAAGGCATCCTGAAGCCTGGAAAGTCATTAATTTGATTGTCCAGTATTTCCTTCATGAGATAATGCCTCACATAGCAAATGTGTACAGTGCGAGCTGAAAATGCATTTTCAGCACTAAAAAAACAAACTTTTATAACAGCTAAAGCAAACGTTTCCAATGTAAATTCCACCTTTATATAGTGTAAAAAGACATCCTGAAGCCTGGGCAGTCATTAATTTGATTGTCCAATATTTCCCTTATGAGATAATGCCTCTCATAGCAAATGTGTACAGCGCGAGCTGAAAATGCATTTACAGCACTAAAAAACCAAACTTTTATAACAGCTAAACCAAACGTTTCCAATGTAAATTTCCACCTTTATATAGTGTAGAAAGGCATCCTGAAGCCTGGAAAGTCATTAATTTGATTGTCCAGTATTTCCTTCATGAGATATTGCAACACTTAGAAAAAGTGTACAGCGCCAGGAGACAATGAATTTTCAGCACTAAAAAACCGAAACTTCATTAACAGCTAAACTAAACGTTTCCAATGTAAATTCCCACCTTTATATAGTGTAAAAAGACATCCTGAAGCCTGGGCAGCCATTAATTTGATTGTCCAATATTTCCCTTATGAGATAATGCCTCTCATAGCAAATGTGTACAGCGCGAGCTGAAAATGCATTTACAGCACTAAAAAACCAAACTTTTATAACAGCTAAACCAAACGTTTCCAATGTAAATTTCCACCTTTATATAGTGTAAAAAGACATCCTGAAGCCTGGGCAGTCATTAATTTGATTGTCCAATATTTCCCTTATGAGATAATGCCTCTCATAGCAAATGTGTACAGCGCGAGCTGAAAATGCATTTACAGCACTAAAAAACCAAACTTTTATAACAGCTAAACCAAACGTTTCCAATGTAAATTTCTACCTTTATATAGTGTAGAAAGGCATCCTGAAGCCTGGAAAGTCATTAATTTGATTGTCCAGTATTTCCTTCATGAGATATTGCAACACTTAGAAAAAGTGTACAGCGCCAGCAGACAATGAATTTTCAGCACTAAAAAAACGAAACTTCATTAACAGCTAAACTAAACGTTTCCAATGTAAATTTCCACCTTTATATAGTGTAAAAAGACATCCTGAAGCCTGGGCAGTCATTAATTTGATTGTCCAATATTTCCCTTATGAGATAATGCCTCACATAGCAAATGTGTACAGCGCGAGCTGAAAATGCATTTACAGCACTAAAAAACCAAACTTTTATAACAGCTAAACCAAACGTTTCCAATGTAAATTTCCACATTTATATAGTGTAGAAAGGCATCCTGAAGCCTGGAAAGTCATTAATTTGATTGTCCAGTATTTCCTTCATGAGATATTGCAACACTTAGAAAAGTGTACAGCGCCAGCAGACAATGAATTTTCAGCACTAAAAAAACGAAACTTCATTAACAGCTAAACCAAACGTTTCCAATGTAAATTTCCACATTTATAGAGTGTAAAAGGGCATCCTGAAGCCTGGGAAGTCATTAATTTGATTGTCCAGTATTTCCCTTATGAGATAATGCCTCACCTAGCAAATGTGTACAGTGCGAGCTGAAAATGCATTTTCAGCACTAAAAAACCAAACTTTTATAACAGCTAAACCAAACGTTTCCAATGTAAATTTCCACCTTTATATAGTGTAAAAAGACATCCTGAAGCCTGGGCAGTCATTAATTTGATTGTCCAGTATTTCCCTTATGAGATAATGCCTCACATAGCAAATGTGTACAGCGCGAGCTGAAAATGCATTTACAGCACTAAAAAAACTAACTTTTATAACAGCTAAACTAAACGTTTCCAATGTAAATTTCCACCTTTATATAGTGTAAAAAGACATCCTGAAGCCTGGGCAGTCATTAATTTGATTGTCCAATATTTCCCTTATGAGATAATGCCTCTCATAGCAAATGTGTACAGCGCGAGCTGAAAATGCATTTACAGCACTAAAAAAACAAACTTTTATAACAGCTAAACCAAACGTTTCCAATGTAAATTTCCACCTTTATATAGTGTAGAAAGGCATCCTGAAGCCTGGAAAGTCATTAATTTGATTGTCCAGTATTTCCTTCATGAGATATTGCAACACTTAGAAAAAGTGTACAGCGCCAGCAGACAATGAATTTTCAGCACTAAAAAAACGAAACTTCATTAACAGCTAAACCAAACGTTTCCAATGTAAATTTCCACCTTTATATAGTGTAAAAAGACATCCTGAAGCCTGGGCAGTCATTAATTTGATTGTCCAGTATTTCCCTTATGAGATAATGCCTCACATAGCAAATGTGTACAGTGCGAGCTGAAAATGCATTTTCAGCACTAAAAAAACCAAACTTTTATAACAGCTAAACCAAACGTTTCCAATGTAAATTTCCACCTTTATATAGTGTAAAAAGACATCCTGGAGCCTGGGCAGTCATTAATTTGATTGTCCACTATTTCCCTTATGAGATAATGCCTCTCATAGCAAATGTGTACAGCGCGAGCTGAAAATGCATTTACAGCACTAAAAAAACAAACTTTTATAACAGCTAAACCAAACGTTTCCAATGTACATTTCCACCTTTATATAGTGTAGAAAGGCATCCTGAAGCCTGGAAAGTCATTAATTTGATTGTCCAGTATTTCCTTCATGAGATATTGCAACACTTAGAAAAAGTGTACAGCGCCAGCAGACAATGAATTTTCAGCACTAAAAAAACGAAACTTCATTAACAGCTAAACCAAACGTTTGCAATGTAAATTTCCACATTTATAGAGTGTAAAAAGGCATCCTGAAGCCTGGGAAGTCATTAATTTGATTGTCCAGTATTTCCCTTATGAGATAATGCCTCACATAGCAAATGTGTACAGTGCGAGCTGAAAATGCATTTACAGCACTAAAAAACCAAACTTATATAACAGCTAAACCAAACGTTTCCAATGTAAATTTCCACCTTTATCTAGTGTAGAAAGGCATCCTGAAGCCTGGAAAGTCATTGATTTGATTGTCCAGTAATTCCTTCATGAGATATTGCAACACTTAGAAAAAGTGTACAGCGCCAGCAGACAATGAATTTTCAGCACTAAAAAAAACGAAACTTCATTAACAGCTAAACTAAACGTTTCCAATGTAAATTTCCACCTTTATATAGAGTAAAAAGACATCCTGAAGCCTGGGCAGCCATTAATTTGATTGTCCAATATCTCCCTTATGAGATAATGCCTCTCATAGCAAATGTGTACAGCGCGAGCTGAAAATGCATTTATAGCACTAAAAAACCAAACTTTTATAACAGCTAAACCAAACGTTTCCAATGTAAATTTCCACCTTTATATAGTGTAAAAAGACATCCTGAAGCCTGGGCAGTCATTAATTTGATTGTCCAATATTTCCCTTATGAGATAATGCCTCTCATAGCAAATGTGTACAGCGCGAGCTGAAAATGCATTTACAGCACTAAAAAAACAAACTTTTATAACAGCTAAACCAAACGTTTCCAATGTAAATTTCCACATTTATATAGTGTAGAAAGGCATCCTGAAGCCTGGAAAGTCATTAATTTGATTGTCCAGTATTTCCTTCATGAGATATTGCAACACTTAGAAAAAGTGTACAGCGCCAGCAGACAATGAATTTTCAGCACTAAAAAAACGAAACTTCATTAACAGCTAAACCAAACGTTTCCAATGTAAATTTCCACATTTATAGAGTGTAAAAAGGCATCCTGAAGCCTGGGAAGTCATTAATTTGATTGTCCAGTATTTCCCTTATGAGATAATGCCTCACATAGCAAATGTGTACAGTGCGAGCTGAAAATGCATTTTCAGCACTAAAAAAACAAACTTTTATAACAGCTAAACCAAACGTTTCCAATGTAAATTTCCACCTTTATATAGTGTAAAAAGACATCCTGAAGCCTGGGCAGTCATTAATTTGATTGTCCAATATTTCCCTTATGAGATAATGCAACACTTAGAAAAAGTGTACAGCGCCAGGAGACAATGTATTTTCAGCACTAAAAAACCGAAACTTCATTAACAGCTAAACTAAACGTTTCCAATGTAAATTTCCACCTTTATATAGTGTAAAAAGACATCCTGAAGCCTGGGCAGCCATTAATTTGATTGTCCAATATTTCCCTTATGAGATAATGCCTCTCATAGCAAATGTGTACAGCGCGAGCTGAAAATGCATTTACAGCACTAAAAAAACAAACTTTTATAACAGCTAAACCAAACGTTTCCAATGTAAATTTCCACCTTTATATAGTGTAAAAAGACATCCTGAAGCCTGGGCAGTCATTAATTTGATTGTCCAATATTTCCCTTATGAGATAATGCCTCTCATAGCAAATGTGTACAGCGCGAGCTGAAAATGCATTTACAGCACTAAAAAACCAAACTTTTATAACAGCTAAACCAAACGTTTCCAATGTAAATTTCTACCTTTATATAGTGTAGAAAGGCATCCTGAAGCCTGGAAAGTCATTAATTTGATTGTCCAGTATTTCCTTCATGAGATATTGCAACACTTAGAAAAAGTGTACAGCGCCAGCAGACAATGACTTTTCAGCACTAAAAAAACGAAACTTCATTAACAGCTAAACCAAACGTTTCCAATGTAAATTTCCACATTTATAGAGTGTAAAAAGGCATCCTGAAGCCTGGGAAGTCATTAGTTTGATTGTCCAGTATTTCCCTTATGAGATAATGCCTCACATAGCAAATGTGTACAGTGCGAGCTGAAAATGCATTTTCAGCACTAAAAAACCAAACTTTTATAACAGCTAAACCAAACGTTTCCAATGTAAATTTCCACCTTTATATAGTGTAAAAAGACATCCTGAAGCCTGGGCAGTCATTAATTTGATTGTCCAGTATTTCCCTTATGAGATAATGACTCACATAGCAAATGTGTACAGCGCGAGCTGAAAATGCATTTACAGCACTAAAAAAACAAACTTTTATAACAGCTAAACTAAACGTTTCCAATGTAAATTTCCACCTTTATATAGTGTAAAAAGACATCCTGAAGCCTGGGCAGTCATTAATTTGATTGTCCAATATTTCCCTTATGAGATAATGCCTCTCATAGCAAATGTGTACAGCGCGAGCTGAAAATGCATTTACAGGACTAAAAACCCAAACTTTTATAACAGCTAAACCAAACGTTTCCAATGTAAATTTCCACCTTTATATAGTGTAGAAAGGCATCTTGAAGCCTGGAAAGTCATTAATTTGATTGTCCAGTATTTCCTTCATGAGATATTGCAACACTTAGAAAAGGTGTACAGCGCCAGCAGACAATGAATTTTCAGCACTAAAAAACGAAACTTCATTAACAGCTAAACCAAACGTTTCCAATGTAAATTTCCACATTTATAGAGTGTAAAAAGGCATCCTGAAGCCTGGGAAGTCATTAATTTGATTGTCCAGTATTTCCCTTATGAGATAATGCCTCACATAGCAAATGTGTACAGCGCGAGCTGAAAATGCATTTACAGCACTAAAAAACCAAACTTTTAGAACAGCTAAACCAAACGTTTCCAATGTAAATTTCCACCTTTATATAGTGTAAAAAGACATCCTGAAGCCTGGGCAGTCATTAATTCGATTGTCCAATATTTCCTTTATGAGATAATGCCTCTCATAGCAAATGTGTACAGCGCGAGCTGAAAATGCATTTACAGCACTAAAAAACCAAACTTTTATAACAGCTAAACCAAACGTTTCCAATGTAAATTTCCACCTTTATATAGTGTAAAAAGGCATCCTGAAGCCTGGAAAGTCATTAATTTGATTGTCCAGTATTTCCTTCATGAAATAATGCCTCACATAGCAAATGTGTACAGTGCGAGCTGAAAATGCATTTTCAGCACTAAAAAACCAAACTTTTATAACAGCTAAAGCAAACGTTTCCAATGTAAATTCCACCTTTATATAGTGTAAAAAGAAATCCTGAAGCCTGGGCAGTCATTAATTTGATTGTCCAATATTTCCCTTATGAGATAATGCCTCTCATAGCAAATGTGTACAGCGCGAGCTGAAAATGCATTTACAGCACTAAAAAACCAAACTTTTATAACAGCTAAACCAAACGTTTCCAATGTAAATTTCCACCTTTATATAGTGTAAAAAGACATCCTGAAGCCTGGGCAGTCATTAATTTGATTGTCCAATATTTCCCTTATGAGATAATGCCTCTCATAGCAAATGTGTACAGCGCGAGCTGAAAATGCATTTACAGCACTAAAAAACCAAACTTTTATAACAGCTAAACCAAACGTTTCCAATGTAAATTTCTACCTTTATATAGTGTAGAAAGGCATCCTGAAGCCTGGAAAGTCATTAATTTGATTGTCCAGTATTTCCTTCATGAGATATTGCAACACTTAGAAAAAGTGTACAGCGCCAGCAGACAATGAATTTTCAGCACTAAAAAAACGAAACTTCATTAACAGCTAAACCAAACGTTTCCAATGTAAATTTCCACATTTATAGAGTGTAAAAAGGCATCCTGAAGCCTGGGAAGTCATTAATTTGATTGTCCAGTATTTCCCTTATGAGATAATGCCTCACATAGCAAATGTGTACAGTGCGAGCTGAAAATGCATTTACAGCACTAAAAAACCAAACTTATATAACAGCTAAACCAAACGTTTCCAATGTAAATTTCCACCTTTATCTAGTGTAGAAAGGCATCCTGAAGCCTGGAAAGTCATTGATTTGATTGTCCAGTATTTCCTTCATGAGATATTGCAACACTTAGAAAAAGTGTACAGCGCCAGCAGACAATGAATTTTCAGCACTAAAAAAACGAAACTTCATTAACAGCTAAACTAAACGTTTCCAATGTAAATTTCCACCTTTATATAGTGTAAAAAGACATCCTGAAGCCTGGGCAGTCATTAATTTGATTGTCCAATATTTCCCTTATGAGATAATGCCTCTCATAGCAAATGTGTACAGCGCGAGCTGAAAATGCATTTACAGCACTAAAAAACCAAACTTTTATAACAGCTAAACCAAACGTTTCCAATGTAAATTTCCACATTTATATAGTGTAGAAAGGCATCCTGAAGCCTGGAAAGTCATTAATTTGATTGTCCAGTATTTCCTTCATGAGATATTGCAACACTTAGAAAAAGTGTACAGCGCCAGCAGACAATGAATTTTCAGCACTAAAAAAACGAAACTTCATTAACAGCTAAACCAAACGTTTCCAATGTAAATTTCCACATTTATAGAGTGTAAAAGGGCATCCTGAAGCCTGGGAAGTCATTAATTTGATTGTCCAGTATTTCCCTTATGAGATAATGCCTCACATAGCAAATGTGTACAGTGCGAGCTGAAAATGCATTTTCAGCACTAAAAAACCAAACTTTTATAACAGCTAAACCAAACGTTTCCAATGTAAATTTCCACCTTTATATAGTGTAAAAAGACATCCTGAAGCCTGGGCAGTCATTAATTTGATTGTCCAGTATTTCCCTTATGAGATAATGCCTCACATAGCAAACGTGTACAGCGCGAGCTGAAAATGCATTTACAGCACTAAAAAAACAAACTTTTATAACAGCTAAACTAAAAGTTTCCAATGTAAATTTCCACCTTTATATAGTGTAAAAAGACATCCTGAAGCCTGGGCAGTCATTAATTTGATTGTCCAATATTTCCCTTATGAGATAATGCCTCTCATAGCAAATGTGTACAGCGCGAGCTGAAAATGCATTTACAGCACTAAAAAAACAAACTTTTATAACAGCTAAACCAAACGTTTCCAATGTAAATTTCCACCTTTATATAGTGTAGAAAGGCATCCTGAAGCCTGGAAAGTCATTAATTTGATTGTCCAGTATTTCCTTCATGAGATATTGCAACACTTAGAAAAAGTGTACAGCGCCAGCAGACAATGAATTTTCAGCACTAAAAAAACGAAACTTCATTAACAGCTAAACCAAACGTTTCCAATGTAAATTTCCACCTTTATATAGTGTAAAAAGACATCCTGAAGCCTGGGCAGTCATTAATTTGATTGTCCAGTATTTCCCTTATGAGATAATGCCTCACATAGCAAATGTGTACAGTGCGAGCTGAAAATGCATTTACAGCACTAAAAAACCAAACTTATATAACAGCTAAACCAAACGTTTCCAATGTAAATTTCCACCTTTATCTAGTGTAGAAAGGCATCCTGAAGCCTGGAAAGTCATTGATTTGATTGTCCAGTATTTCCTTCATGAGATATTGCAACACTTAGAAAAAGTGTACAGCGCCAGCAGACAATGAATTTTCAGCACTAAAAAAAACGAAACTTCATTAACAGCTAAACTAAACGTTTCCAATGTAAATTTCCACCTTTATATAGAGTAAAAAGACATCCTGAAGCCTGGGCAGCCATTAATTTGATTGTCCAATATTTCCCTTATGAGATAATGCCTCTCATAGCAAATGTGTACAGCGCGAGCTGAAAATGCATTTACAGCACTAAAAAACCAAACTTTTATAACAGCTAAACCAAACGTTTCCAATGTAAATGTCCACCTTTATATAGTGTAAAAAGACATCCTGAAGCCTGGGCAGTCATTAATTTGATTGTCCAATATTTCCCTTATGAGATAATGCCTCTCATAGCAAATGTGTACAGCGCGAGCTGAAAATGCATTTACAGCACTAAAAAACCAAACTTTTATAACAGCTAAACCAAACGTTTCCAATGTAAATTTCCACCTTTATATAGTGTAAAAAGACATCCTGAAGCCTGGGCAGTCATTAATTTGATTGTCCAATATTTCCCTTATGAGATAATGCCTCTCATAGCAAATGTGTACAGCGCGAGCTGAAAATGCATTTACAGCACTAAAAAACCAAACTTTTATAACAGCTAAACCAAACGTTTCCAATGTAAATTTCCACATTTATATAGTGTAGAAAGGCATCCTGAAGCCTGGAAAGTCATTAATTTGATTGTCCAGTATTTCCTTCATGAGATATTGCAACACTTAGAAAAAGTGTACAGCACCAGCAGACAATGAATTTTCAGCACTAAAAAAACGAAACTTCATTAACAGCTAAACCAAACGTTTCCAATGTAAATTTCCACATTTATAGAGTGTAAAAGGGCATCCTGAAGCCTGGGAAGTCATTAATTTGATTGTCCAGTATTTCCCTTATGAGATAATGCCTCACATAGCAAATGTGTACAGTGCGAGCTGAAAATGCATTTTCAGCACTAAAAAACCAAACTTTTATAACAGCTAAACCAAACGTTTCCAATGTAAATTTCCACCTTTATATAGTGTAAAAAGACATCCTGAAGCCTGGGCAGTCATTAATTTGATTGTCCAATATTTCCCTTATGAGATAATGCCTCTCATAGCAAATGTGTACAGCGCGAGCTGAAAATGCATTTACAGCACTAAAAAAACAAACTTTTATAACAGCTAAACCAAACGTTTCCAATGTAAATTTCCACCTTTATATAGTGTAGAAAGGCATCCTGAAGCCTGGAAAGTCATTAATTTGATTGTCCAGTATTTCCTTCATGAGATATTGCAACACTTAGAAAAAGTGTACAGCGCCAGCAGACAATGAATTTTCAGCACTAAAAAAACGAAACTTCATTAACAGCTAAACCAAACGTTTCCAATGTAAATTTCCACATTTATATAGTGTAAAAAGACATCCTGAAGCCTGGGCAGCCATTAATTTGATTGTCCAATATTTCCCTTATGAGATAATGCCTCTCATAGCAAATGTGTACAGCGCGAGCTGAAAATGCATTTACAGCACTAAAAAACGAAACTTTTATAACAGCTAAACCAAACGTTTCCAATGTAAATTTCCACCTTTATATAGTGTAAAAAGACATCCTGAAGCCTGGGCAGTCATTAATTTGATTGTCCAATATTTCCCTTATGAGATAATGCCTCTCATAGCAAATGTGTACAGCGCGAGCTGAAAATGCATTTACAGCACTAAAAAACCAAACTTTTATAACAGCTAAACCAAACGTTTCCAATGTAAATTTCTACCTTTATATAGTGTAGAAAGGCATCCTGAAGCCTGGAAAGTCATTAATTTGATTGTCCAGTATTTCCTTCATGAGATATTGCAACACTTAGAAAAAGTGTACAGCGCCAGCAGACAATGAATTTTCAGCACTAAAAAAACGAAACTTCATTAACAGCTAAACTAAACGTTTCCAATGTAAATTTCCACCTTTATATAGTGTAAAAAGACATCCTGAAGCCTGGGCAGTCATTAATTTGATTGTCCAATATTTCCCTTATGATATAATGCCTCTCATAGCAAATGTGTACAGCGCGAGCTGAAAATGCATTTACAGCACTAAAAAACCAAACTTTTATAACAGCTAAACCAAACGTTTCCAATGTAAATTTCCACCTTTATATAGTGTAGAAAGGCATCCTGAAGCCTGGAAAGTCATTAATTTGATTGTCCAGTATTTCCTTCATGAGATATTGCAACACTTAGAAAAAGTGTACAGCGCCAGCAGACAATGAATTTTCAGCACTAAAAAAACGAAACTTCATTAACAGCTAAACCAAACGTTTCCAATGTAAATTTCCACATTTATAGAGTGTAAAAAGGCATCCTGAAGCCTGGGAAGTCATTAATTTGATTGTCCAGTATTTCCCTTATGAGATAATGCCTCACATAGCAAATGTGTACAGTGCGAGCTGAAAATGCATTTTCAGCACTAAAAAACCAAACTTTTATAACAGCTAAACCAAACGTTTCCAATGTAAATTTCCACCTTTATATAGTGTAAAAAGACATCCTGAAGCCTGGGCAGTCATTAATTTGATTGTCCAGTATTTCCCTTATGAGATAATGCCTCACATAGCAAATGTGTACAGCGCGAGCTGAAAATGCATTTACAGCACTAAAAAAACAAACTTTTATAACAGCTAAACTAAACGTTTCCAATGTAAATTTCCACCTTTATATAGTGTAAAAAGACATCCTGAAGCCTGGGCAGTCATTAATTTGATTGTCCAATATTTCCCTTATGAGATAATGCCTCTCATAGCAAATGTGTACAGCGCGAGCTGAAAATGCATTTACAGGACTAAAAACCCAAACTTTTATAACAGCTAAACCAAACGTTTCCAATGTAAATTTCCACCTTTATATAGTGTAGAAAGGCATCTTGAAGCCTGGAAAGTCATTAATTTGATTGTCCAGTATTTCCTTCATGAGATATTGCAACACTTAGAAAAGGTGTACAGCGCCAGCAGACAATGAATTTTCAGCACTAAAAAAACGAAACTTCATTAACAGCTAAACCAAACGTTTCCAATGTAAATTTCCACATTTATAGAGTGTAAAAAGGCATCCTGAAGCCTGGGAAGTCATTAATTTGATTGTCCAGTATTTCCCTTATGAGATAATGCCTCACATAGCAAATGTGTACAGTGCGAGCTGAAAATGCATTTTCAGCACTAAAAAAACAAACTTTTATCACAGCTAAACCAAACGTTTCCAATGTAAATGTCCACCTTTATATAGTGTAAAAAGACATCCTGAAGCCTGGGCAGTCATTAATTCGATTGTCCAATATTTCCTTTATGAGATAATGCCTCTCATAGCAAATGTGTACAGCGCGAGCTGAAAATGCATTTACAGCACTAAAAAACCAAACTTTTATAACAGCTAAACCAAACGTTTCCAATGTAAATTTCCACCTTTATATAGTGTAAAAAGGCATCCTGAAGCCTGGGCAGTCATTAATTTGATTGTCCAATATTTCCCTTATGAGATAATGCCTCTCATAGCAAATGTGTACAGCGCGAGCTGAAAATGCATTTACAGCACTAAAAAAACAAACTTTTATAACAGCTAAACCAAACGTTTCCAATGTAAATTTCCACCTTTATATAGTGTAGAAAGGCATCCTGAAGCCTGGAAAGTCATTAATTTGATTGTCCAGTATTTCCTTCATGAGATAATGCCTCACATAGCAAATGTGTACAGTGCGAGCTGAAAATGCATTTTCAGCACTAAAAAAACAAACTTTTATAACAGCTAAAGCAAACGTTTCCAATGTAAATTCCACCTTTATATAGTGTAAAAAGACATCCTGAAGCCTGGGCAGTCATTAATTTGATTGTCCAATATTTCCCTTATGAGATAATGCCTCTCATAGCAAATGTGTACAGCGCGAGCTGAAAATGCATTTACAGCACTAAAAAACCAAACTTTTATAACAGCTAAACCAAACGTTTCCAATGTAAATTTCCACCTTTATATAGTGTAGAAAGGCATCCTGAAGCCTGGAAAGTCATTAATTTGATTGTCCAGTATTTCCTTCATGAGATATTGCAACACTTAGAAAAAGTGTACAGCGCCAGGAGACAATGAATTTTCAGCACTAAAAAACCGAAACTTCATTAACAGCTAAACTAAACGTTTCCAATGTAAATTCCCACCTTTATATAGTGTAAAAAGACATCCTGAAGCCTGGGCAGCCATTAATTTGATTGTCCAATATTTCCCTTATGAGATAATGCCTCTCATAGCAAATGTGTACAGCGCGAGCTGAAAATGCATTTACAGCACTAAAAAACCAAACTTTTATAACAGCTAAACCAAACGTTTCCAATGTAAATTTCCACCTTTATATAGTGTAAAAAGACATCCTGAAGCCTGGGCAGTCATTAATTTGATTGTCCAATATTTCCCTTATGAGATAATGCCTCTCATAGCAAATGTGTACAGCGCGAGCTGAAAATGCATTTACAGCACTAAAAAACCAAACTTTTATAACAGCTAAACCAAACGTTTCCAATGTAAATTTCTACCTTTATATAGTGTAGAAAGGCATCCTGAAGCCTGGAAAGTCATTAATTTGATTGTCCAGTATTTCCTTCATGAGATATTGCAACACTTAGAAAAAGTGTACAGCGCCAGCAGACAATGAATTTTCAGCACTAAAAAAACGAAACTTCATTAACAGCTAAACTAAACGTTTCCAATGTAAATTTCCACCTTTATATAGTGTAAAAAGACATCCTGAAGCCTGGGCAGTCATTAATTTGATTGTCCAATATTTCCCTTATGAGATAATGCCTCACATAGCAAATGTGTACAGCGCGAGCTGAAAATGCATTTACAGCACTAAAAAACCAAACTTTTATAACAGCAAAACCAAACGTTTCCAATGTAAATTTCCACATTTATATAGTGTAGAAAGGCATCCTGAAGCCTGGAAAGTCATTAATTTGATTGTCCAGTATTTCCTTCATGAGATATTGCAACACTTAGAAAAGTGTACAGCGCCAGCAGACAATGAATTTTCAGCACTAAAAAAACGAAACTTCATTAACAGCTAAACCAAACGTTTCCAATGTAAATTTCCACATTTATAGAGTGTAAAAGGGCATCCTGAAGCCTGGGAAGTCATTAATTTGATTGTCCAGTATTTCCCTTATGAGATAATGCCTCACCTAGCAAATGTGTACAGTGCGAGCTGAAAATGCATTTTCAGCACTAAAAAACCAAACTTTTATAACAGCTAAACCAAACGTTTCCAATGTAAATTTCCACCTTTATATAGTGTAAAAAGACATCCTGAAGCCTGGGCAGTCATTAATTTGATTGTCCAGTATTTCCCTTATGAGATAATGCCTCACATAGCAAATGTGTACAGCGCGAGCTGAAAATGCATTTACAGCACTAAAAAAACTAACTTTTATAACAGCTAAACTAAACGTTTCCAATGTAAATTTCCACCTTTATATAGTGTAAAAAGACATCCTGAAGCCTGGGCAGTCATTAATTTGATTGTCCAATATTTCCCTTATGAGATAATGCCTCTCATAGCAAATGTGTACAGCGCGAGCTGAAAATGCATTTACAGCACTAAAAAAACAAACTTTTATAACAGCTAAACCAAACGTTTCCAATGTAAATTTCCACCTTTATATAGTGTAGAAAGGCATCCTGAAGCCTGGAAAGTCATTAATTTGATTGTCCAGTATTTCCTTCATGAGATATTGCAACACTTAGAAAAAGTGTACAGCGCCAGCAGACAATGAATTTTCAGCACTAAAAAAACGAAACTTCATTAACAGCTAAACCAAACGTTTCCAATGTAAATTTCCACCTTTATATAGTGTAAAAAGACATCCTGAAGCCTGGGCAGTCATTAATTTGATTGTCCAGTATTTCCCTTATGAGATAATGCCTCACATAGCAAATGTGTACAGTGCGAGCTGAAAATGCATTTTCAGCACTAAAAAAACCAAACTTTTATAACAGCTAAACCAAACGTTTCAAATGTAAATTTCCACCTTTATATAGTGTAAAAAGACATCCTGGAGCCTGGGCAGTCATTAATTTGATTGTCCACTATTTCCCTTATGAGATAATGCCTCTCATAGCAAATGTGTACAGCGCGAGCTGAAAATGCATTTACAGCACTAAAAAAACAAACTTTTATAACAGCTAAACCAAACGTTTCCAATGTACATTTCCACCTTTATATAGTGTAGAAAGGCATCCTGAAGCCTGGAAAGTCATTAATTTGATTGTCCAGTATTTCCTTCATGAGATATTGCAACACTTAGAAAAAGTGTACAGCGCCAGCAGACAATGAATTTTCAGCACTAAAAAAACGAAACTTCATTAACAGCTAAACCAAACGTTTGCAATGTAAATTTCCACATTTATAGAGTGTAAAAAGGCATCCTGAAGCCTGGGAAGTCATTAATTTGATTGTCCAGTATTTCCCTTATGAGATAATGCCTCACATAGCAAATGTGTACAGTGCGAGCTGAAAATGCATTTACAGCACTAAAAAACCAAACTTATATAACAGCTAAACCAAACGTTTCCAATGTAAATTTCCACCTTTATCTAGTGTAGAAAGGCATCCTGAAGCCTGGAAAGTCATTGATTTGATTGTCCAGTAATTCCTTCATGAGATATTGCAACACTTAGAAAAAGTGTACAGCGCCAGCAGACAATGAATTTTCAGCACTAAAAAAAACGAAACTTCATTAACAGCTAAACTAAACGTTTCCAATGTAAATTTCCACCTTTATATAGAGTAAAAAGACATCCTGAAGCCTGGGCAGCCATTAATTTGATTGTCCAATATCTCCCTTATGAGATAATGCCTCTCATAGCAAATGTGTACAGCGCGAGCTGAAAATGCATTTATAGCACTAAAAAACCAAACTTTTATAACAGCTAAACCAAACGTTTCCAATGTAAATTTCCACCTTTATATAGTGTAAAAAGACATCCTGAAGCCTGGGCAGTCATTAATTTGATTGTCCAATATTTCCCTTATGAGATAATGCCTCTCATAGCAAATGTGTACAGCGCGAGCTGAAAATGCATTTACAGCACTAAAAAAACAAACTTTTATAACAGCTAAACCAAACGTTTCCAATGTAAATTTCCACATTTATATAGTGTAGAAAGGCATCCTGAAGCCTGGAAAGTCATTAATTTGATTGTCCAGTATTTCCTTCATGAGATATTGCAACACTTAGAAAAAGTGTACAGCGCCAGCAGACAATGAATTTTCAGCACTAAAAAAACGAAACTTCATTAACAGCTAAACCAAACGTTTCCAATGTAAATTTCCACATTTATAGAGTGTAAAAAGGCATCCTGAAGCCTGGGAAGTCATTAATTTGATTGTCCAGTATTTCCCTTATGAGATAATGCCTCACATAGCAAATGTGTACAGTGCGAGCTGAAAATGCATTTTCAGCACTAAAAAAACAAACTTTTATAACAGCTAAACC
The DNA here is from genome assembly GCF_059441095.1 of Idiotropiscis lumnitzeri. Lineage (NCBI taxonomy): Eukaryota > Metazoa > Chordata > Actinopteri > Syngnathiformes > Syngnathidae > Idiotropiscis > Idiotropiscis lumnitzeri. The sequence continues at coordinate 85,592 of NW_028283692.1, forward strand.
AAACGTTTCCAATGTAAATTTCCACCTTTATATAGTGTAAAAAGACATCCTGAAGCCTGGGCAGTCATTAATTTGATTGTCCAATATTTCCCTTATGAGATAATGCAACACTTAGAAAAAGTGTACAGCGCCAGGAGACAATGTATTTTCAGCACTAAAAAACCGAAACTTCATTAACAGCTAAACTAAACGTTTCCAATGTAAATTTCCACCTTTATATAGTGTAAAAAGACATCCTGAAGCCTGGGCAGCCATTAATTTGATTGTCCAATATTTCCCTTATGAGATAATGCCTCTCATAGCAAATGTGTACAGCGCGAGCTGAAAATGCATTTACAGCACTAAAAAAACAAACTTTTATAACAGCTAAACCAAACGTTTCCAATGTAAATTTCCACCTTTATATAGTGTAAAAAGACATCCTGAAGCCTGGGCAGTCATTAATTTGATTGTCCAATATTTCCCTTATGAGATAATGCCTCTCATAGCAAATGTGTACAGCGCGAGCTGAAAATGCATTTACAGCACTAAAAAACCAAACTTTTATAACAGCTAAACCAAACGTTTCCAATGTAAATTTCTACCTTTATATAGTGTAGAAAGGCATCCTGAAGCCTGGAAAGTCATTAATTTGATTGTCCAGTATTTCCTTCATGAGATATTGCAACACTTAGAAAAAGTGTACAGCGCCAGCAGACAATGACTTTTCAGCACTAAAAAAACGAAACTTCATTAACAGCTAAACCAAACGTTTCCAATGTAAATTTCCACATTTATAGAGTGTAAAAAGGCATCCTGAAGCCTGGGAAGTCATTAGTTTGATTGTCCAGTATTTCCCTTATGAGATAATGCCTCACATAGCAAATGTGTACAGTGCGAGCTGAAAATGCATTTTCAGCACTAAAAAACCAAACTTTTATAACAGCTAAACCAAACGTTTCCAATGTAAATTTCCACCTTTATATAGTGTAAAAAGACATCCTGAAGCCTGGGCAGTCATTAATTTGATTGTCCAGTATTTCCCTTATGAGATAATGACTCACATAGCAAATGTGTACAGCGCGAGCTGAAAATGCATTTACAGCACTAAAAAAACAAACTTTTATAACAGCTAAACTAAACGTTTCCAATGTAAATTTCCACCTTTATATAGTGTAAAAAGACATCCTGAAGCCTGGGCAGTCATTAATTTGATTGTCCAATATTTCCCTTATGAGATAATGCCTCTCATAGCAAATGTGTACAGCGCGAGCTGAAAATGCATTTACAGGACTAAAAACCCAAACTTTTATAACAGCTAAACCAAACGTTTCCAATGTAAATTTCCACCTTTATATAGTGTAGAAAGGCATCTTGAAGCCTGGAAAGTCATTAATTTGATTGTCCAGTATTTCCTTCATGAGATATTGCAACACTTAGAAAAGGTGTACAGCGCCAGCAGACAATGAATTTTCAGCACTAAAAAACGAAACTTCATTAACAGCTAAACCAAACGTTTCCAATGTAAATTTCCACATTTATAGAGTGTAAAAAGGCATCCTGAAGCCTGGGAAGTCATTAATTTGATTGTCCAGTATTTCCCTTATGAGATAATGCCTCACATAGCAAATGTGTACAGCGCGAGCTGAAAATGCATTTACAGCACTAAAAAACCAAACTTTTAGAACAGCTAAACCAAACGTTTCCAATGTAAATTTCCACCTTTATATAGTGTAAAAAGACATCCTGAAGCCTGGGCAGTCATTAATTCGATTGTCCAATATTTCCTTTATGAGATAATGCCTCTCATAGCAAATGTGTACAGCGCGAGCTGAAAATGCATTTACAGCACTAAAAAACCAAACTTTTATAACAGCTAAACCAAACGTTTCCAATGTAAATTTCCACCTTTATATAGTGTAAAAAGGCATCCTGAAGCCTGGAAAGTCATTAATTTGATTGTCCAGTATTTCCTTCATGAAATAATGCCTCACATAGCAAATGTGTACAGTGCGAGCTGAAAATGCATTTTCAGCACTAAAAAACCAAACTTTTATAACAGCTAAAGCAAACGTTTCCAATGTAAATTCCACCTTTATATAGTGTAAAAAGAAATCCTGAAGCCTGGGCAGTCATTAATTTGATTGTCCAATATTTCCCTTATGAGATAATGCCTCTCATAGCAAATGTGTACAGCGCGAGCTGAAAATGCATTTACAGCACTAAAAAACCAAACTTTTATAACAGCTAAACCAAACGTTTCCAATGTAAATTTCCACCTTTATATAGTGTAAAAAGACATCCTGAAGCCTGGGCAGTCATTAATTTGATTGTCCAATATTTCCCTTATGAGATAATGCCTCTCATAGCAAATGTGTACAGCGCGAGCTGAAAATGCATTTACAGCACTAAAAAACCAAACTTTTATAACAGCTAAACCAAACGTTTCCAATGTAAATTTCTACCTTTATATAGTGTAGAAAGGCATCCTGAAGCCTGGAAAGTCATTAATTTGATTGTCCAGTATTTCCTTCATGAGATATTGCAACACTTAGAAAAAGTGTACAGCGCCAGCAGACAATGAATTTTCAGCACTAAAAAAACGAAACTTCATTAACAGCTAAACCAAACGTTTCCAATGTAAATTTCCACATTTATAGAGTGTAAAAAGGCATCCTGAAGCCTGGGAAGTCATTAATTTGATTGTCCAGTATTTCCCTTATGAGATAATGCCTCACATAGCAAATGTGTACAGTGCGAGCTGAAAATGCATTTACAGCACTAAAAAACCAAACTTATATAACAGCTAAACCAAACGTTTCCAATGTAAATTTCCACCTTTATCTAGTGTAGAAAGGCATCCTGAAGCCTGGAAAGTCATTGATTTGATTGTCCAGTATTTCCTTCATGAGATATTGCAACACTTAGAAAAAGTGTACAGCGCCAGCAGACAATGAATTTTCAGCACTAAAAAAACGAAACTTCATTAACAGCTAAACTAAACGTTTCCAATGTAAATTTCCACCTTTATATAGTGTAAAAAGACATCCTGAAGCCTGGGCAGTCATTAATTTGATTGTCCAATATTTCCCTTATGAGATAATGCCTCTCATAGCAAATGTGTACAGCGCGAGCTGAAAATGCATTTACAGCACTAAAAAACCAAACTTTTATAACAGCTAAACCAAACGTTTCCAATGTAAATTTCCACATTTATATAGTGTAGAAAGGCATCCTGAAGCCTGGAAAGTCATTAATTTGATTGTCCAGTATTTCCTTCATGAGATATTGCAACACTTAGAAAAAGTGTACAGCGCCAGCAGACAATGAATTTTCAGCACTAAAAAAACGAAACTTCATTAACAGCTAAACCAAACGTTTCCAATGTAAATTTCCACATTTATAGAGTGTAAAAGGGCATCCTGAAGCCTGGGAAGTCATTAATTTGATTGTCCAGTATTTCCCTTATGAGATAATGCCTCTCATAGCAAATGTGTACAGCGCGAGCTGAAAATGCATTTTCAGCACTAAAAAACCAAACTTTTATAACAGCTAAACCAAACGTTTCCAATGTAAATTTCCACCTTTATATAGTGTAAAAAGACATCCTGAAGCCTGGGCAGTCATTAATTTGATTGTCCAGTATTTCCCTTATGAGATAATGCCTCACATAGCAAACGTGTACAGCGCGAGCTGAAAATGCATTTACAGCACTAAAAAAACAAACTTTTATAACAGCTAAACCAAACGTTTCCAATGTAAATTTCCACCTTTATATAGTGTAGAAAGGCATCCTGAAGCCTGGAAAGTCATTAATTTGATTGTCCAGTATTTCCTTCATGAGATATTGCAACACTTAGAAAAAGTGTACAGCGCCAGCAGACAATGAATTTTCAGCACTAAAAAAACGAAACTTCTTTAACAGCTAAACCAAACGTTTCCAATGTAAATTTCCACCTTTATATAGTGTAAAAAGACATCCTGAAGCCTGGGCAGTCATTAATTTGATTGTCCAGTATTTCCCTTATGAGATAATGCCTCACATAGCAAATGTGTACAGTGCGAGCTGAAAATGCATTTTCAGCACTAAAAAAACCAAACTTTTATAACAGCTAAACCAAACGTTTCCAATGTAAATTTCCACCTTTATATAGTGTAAAAAGACATCCTGGAGCCTGGGCAGTCATTAATTTGATTGTCCACTATTTCCCTTATGAGATAATGCCTCTCATAGCAAATGTGTACAGCGCGAGCTGAAAATGCATTTACAGCACTAAAAAAACAAACTTTTATAACAGCTAAACCAAACGTTTCCAATGTAAATTTCCACCTTTATATAGTGTAGAAAGGCATCTTGAAGCCTGGAAAGTCATTAATTTGATTGTCCAGTATTTCCTTCATGAGATATTGCAACACTTAGAAAAGGTGTACAGCGCCAGCAGACAATGAATTTTCAGCACTAAAAAAACGAAACTTCATTAACAGCTAAACCAAACGTTTCCAATGTAAATTTCCACATTTATAGAGTGTAAAAAGGCATCCTGAAGCCTGGGAAGTCATTAATTTGATTGTCCAGTATTTCCCTTATGAGATAATGCCTCACATAGCAAATGTGTACAGTGCGAGCTGAAAATGCATTTTCAGCACTAAAAAAACAAACTTTTATCACAGCTAAACCAAACGTTTCCAATGTAAATTTCCACCTTTATATAGTGTAAAAAGACATCCTGAAGCCTGGGCAGTCATTAATTCGATTGTCCAATATTTCCTTTATGAGATAATGCCTCTCATAGCAAATGTGTACAGCGCGAGCTGAAAATGCATTTACAGCACTAAAAAACCAAACTTTTATAACAGCTAAACCAAACGTTTCCAATGTAAATTTCCACCTTTATATAGTGTAAAAAGGCATCCTGAAGCCTGGAAAGTCATTAATTTGATTGTCCGGTATTTCCTTCATGAGATAATGCCTCACATAGCAAATGTGTACAGTGCGAGCTGAAAATGCATTTTCAGCACTAAAAAACCAAACTTTTATAACAGCTAAAGCAAACGTTTCCAATGTAAATTCCACCTTTATATAGTGTAAAAAGACATCCTGAAGCCTGGGCAGTCATTAATTTGATTGTCCAATATTTCCCTTATGAGATAATGCCTCTCATAGCAAATGTGTACAGCGCGAGCTGAAAATGCATTTACAGCACTAAAAAACCAAACTTTTATAACAGCTAAACCAAACGTTTCCAATGTAAATTTCCACCTTTATATAGTGTAGAAAGGCATCCTGAAGCCTGGAAAGTCATTAATTTGATTGTCCAGTATTTCCTTCATGAGATATTGCAACACTTAGAAAAAGTGTACAGCGCCAGGAGACAATGAATTTTCAGCACTAAAAAACCGAAACTTCATTAACAGCTAAACTAAACGTTTCCAATGTAAATTCCCACCTTTATATAGTGTAAAAAGACATCCTGAAGCCTGGGCAGCCATTAATTTGATTGTCCAATATTTCCCTTATGAGATAATGCCTCTCATAGCAAATGTGTACAGCGCGAGCTGAAAATGCATTTACAGCACTAAAAAACCAAACTTTTATAACAGCTAAACCAAACGTTTCCAATGTAAATTTCCACATTTATATAGTGTAGAAAGGCATCCTGAAGCCTGGAAAGTCATTAATTTGATTGTCCAGTATTTCCTTCATGAGATATTGCAACACTTAGAAAAAGTGTACAGCGCCAGCAGACAATGAATTTTCAGCACTAAAAAAACGAAACTTCATTAACAGCTAAACCAAACGTTTCCAATGTAAATTTCCACATTTATAGAGTGTAAAAGGGCATCCTGAAGCCTGGGAAGTCATTAATTTGATTGTCCAGTATTTCCCTTATGAGATAATGCCTCACATAGCAAATGTGTACAGTGCGAGCTGAAAATGCATTTTCAGCACTAAAAAACCAAACTTTTATAACAGCTAAACCAAACGTTTCCAATGTAAATTTCCACCTTTATATAGTGTAAAAAGACATCCTGAAGCCTGGGCAGTCATTAATTTGATTGTCCAGTATTTCCCTTATGAGATAATGCCTCACATAGCAAATGTGTACAGCGCGAGCTGAAAATGCATTTACAGCACTAAAAAAACAAACTTTTATAACAGCTAAACTAAACGTTTCCAATGTAAATTTCCACCTTTATATAGTGTAAAAAGACATCCTGAAGCCTGGGCAGTCATTAATTTGATTGTCCAATATTTCCCTTATGAGATAATGCCTCTCATAGCAAATGTGTACAGCGCGAGCTGAAAATGCATTTACAGCACTAAAAAAACAAACTTTTATAACAGCTAAACCAAACGTTTCCAATGTAAATTTCCACCTTTATATAGTGTAGAAAGGCATCCTGAAGCCTGGAAAGTCATTAATTTGATTGTCCAGTATTTCCTTCATGAGATATTGCAACACTTAGAAAAAGTGTACAGCGCCAGCAGACAATGAATTTTCAGCACTAAAAAAACGAAACTTCATTAACAGCTAAACCAAACGTTTCCAATGTAAATTTCCACCTTTATATAGTGTAAAAAGACATCCTGAAGCCTGGGCAGTCATTAATTTGATTGTCCAGTATTTCCCTTATGAGATAATGCCTCACATAGCAAATGTGTACAGTGCGAGCTGAAAATGCATTTTCAGCACTAAAAAAACCAAACTTTTATAACAGCTAAACCAAACGTTTCCAATGTAAATTTCCACCTTTATATAGTGTAAAAAGACATCCTGGAGCCTGGGCAGTCATTAATTTGATTGTCCACTATTTCCCTTATGAGATAATGCCTCTCATAGCAAATGTGTACAGCGCGAGCTGAAAATGCATTTACAGCACTAAAAAAACAAACTTTTATAACAGCTAAACCAAACGTTTCCAATGTACATTTCCACCTTTATATAGTGTAGAAAGGCATCCTGAAGCCTGGAAAGTCATTAATTTGATTGTCCAGTATTTCCTTCATGAGATATTGCAACACTTAGAAAAAGTGTACAGCGCCAGCAGACAATGAATTTTCAGCACTAAAAAAAACGAAACTTCATTAACAGCTAAACCAAACGTTTCCAATGTAAATTTCCACATTTATAGAGTGTAAAAAGGCATCCTGAAGCCTGGGAAGTCATTAATTTGATTGTCCAGTATTTCCCTTATGAGATAATGCCTCACATAGCAAATGTGTACAGTGCGAGCTGAAAATGCATTTACAGCACTAAAAAAACAAACTTATATAACAGCTAAACCAAACGTTTCCAATGTAAATTTCCACCTTTATCTAGTGTAGAAAGGCATCCTGAAGCCTGGAAAGTCATTGATTTGATTGTCCAGTATTTCCTCCATGAGATATTGCAACACTTAGAAAAAGTGTACAGCGCCAGCAGACAATGAATTTTCAGCACTAAAAAAAACGAAACTTCATTAACAGCTAAACTAAACGTTTCCAATGTAAATTTCCACCTTTATATAGAGTAAAAAGACATCCTGAAGCCTGGGCAGCCATTAATTTGATTGTCCAATATTTCCCTTATGAGATAATGCCTCTCATAGCAAATGTGTACAGCGCGAGCTGAAAATGCATTTACAGCACTAAAAAAACAAACTTTTATAACAGCTAAACCAAACGTTTCCAATGTAAATTTCCACCTTTATATAGTGTAAAAAGACATCCTGAAGCCTGGGCAGTCATTAATTTATTGTCCAATATTTCCCTTATGAGATAATGCCTCTCATAGCAAATGTGTACAGCGCGAGCTGAAAATGCATTTACAGCACTAAAAAACCAAACTTTTATAACAGCTAAACCAAACGTTTCCAATGTAAATTTCCACCTTTATATAGTGTAGAAAGGCATCCTGAAGCCTGGAAAGTCATTAATTTGATTGTCCAGTATTTCCTTCATGAGGTATTGCAACACTTAGAAAAAGTGTACAGCGCCAGCAGACAATGAATTTTCAGCACTAAAAAAACGAAACTTCATTAACAGCTAAACCAAACGTTTCCAATGTAAATTTCCACATTTATAGAGTGTAAAAAGGCATCCTGAAGCCTGGGAAGTCATTAATTTGATTGTCCAGTATTTCCCTTATGAGATAATGCCTCACATAGCAAATGTGTACAGTGCGAGCTGAAAATGCATTTTCAGCACTAAAAAAACAAACTTTTATAACAGCTAAACCAAACGTTTCCAATGTAAATTTCCACCTTCATATAGTGTAAAAAGACATCCTGAAGCCTGGGCAGTCATTAATTTGATTGTCCAGTATTTCCCTTATGAGATAATGCCTCACATAGCAAATGTGTACAGCGCGAGCTGAAAATGCATTTACAGCACTAAAAAACCAAACTTTTATAACAGCTAAACCAAACGTTTCCAATGTAAATTTCCACCTTTATATAGTGTAAAAAGACATCCTGAAGCCTGGGCAGTCATTAATTTGATTGTCCAATATTTCCCTTATGAGATAATGCCTCTCATAGCAAATGTGTACAGCGCGAGCTGAAAATGCATTTACAGCACTAAAAAACCAAACTTTTATAACAGCTAAACCAAACGTTTCCAATGTAAATTTCCACCTTTATATAGTGTAGAAAGGCATCCTGAAGCCTGGAAAGTCATTAATTTGATTGTCCAGTATTTCCTTCATGAGATATTGCAACACTTAGAAAAAGTGTACAGCGCCAGCAGACAATGAATTTTCAGCACTAAAAAAACGAAACTTCATTAACAGCTAAACTAAACGTTTCCAATGTATATTTCCACCTTTATATAGTGTAAAAAGACATCCTGAAGCCTGGGCAGTCATTAATTTGATTGTCCAATATTTCCCTTATGAGATAATGCCTCTCATAGCAAATGTGTACAGCGCGAGCTGAAAATGCATTTACAGCACTAAAAAAACAAACTTTTATAACAGCTAAACCAAACGTTTCAAATGTAAATTTCCACCTTTATATAGTGTAGAAAGGCATCCTGAAGCCTGGAAAGTCATTAATTTGATTGTCCAGTATTTCCTTCATGAGATATTGCAACACTTAGAAAAAGTGTACAGCGCCAGCAGACAATGAATTTTCAGCACTAAAAAAACGAAACTTCGTTAACAGCTAAACCAAACGTTTCCAATGTAAATTTCCACATTTATAGAGTGTAAAAAGGCATCCTGAAGCCTGGGAAGTCATTAATTTGATTGTCCAGTATTTCCCTTATGAGATAATGCCTCACATAGCAAATGTGTACAGTGCGAGCTGAAAATGCATTTTCAGCACTAAAAAACCAAACTTTTATAACAGCTAAACCAAACGTTTCCAATGTAAATTTCCACCCTTATATAGTGTAAAAAGACATCCTGAAGCCTGGGCAGTCATTAATTTGATTGTCCAATATTTCCCTTATGAGATAATGCCTCTCATAGCAAATGTGTACAGCGCGAGCTGAAAATGCATTTACAGCACTAAAAAACCAAACTTTTATAACAGCTAAACCAAACGTTTCCAATGTAAATTTCCACCTTTATATAGTGTAGAAAGGCATCCTGAAGCCTGGAAAGTCATTAATTTGATTGTCCAGTATTTCCTTCATGAGATATTGCAACACTTAGAAAAAAGTGTACAGCGCCAGCAGACAATGAATTTTCAGCACTAAAAAAACGAAACTTCATTAACAGCTAAACCAAACGTTTCCAATGTAAATTTCCACATTTATAGAGTGTAAAAAGGCATCCTGAAGCCTGGGAAGTCATTAATTTGATTGTCCAGTATTTCCCTTATGAGATAATGCCTCACATAGCAAATGTGTACAGTGCGAGCTGAAAATGCATTTACAGCACTAAAAAAACAAACTTTTAGAACAGCTAAACCAAACGTTTCCAATGTAAATTTCCACCTTTATATAGTGTAGAAAGGCATCCTGAAGCCTGGAAAGTCATTAATTTGATTGTCCAGTATTTCCTTCATGAGATATTGCAACACGTAGAAAACGTGTACAGCGCCAGCAGACAATGAATTTTCAGCACTAAAAAAACGAAACTTCATTAACAGCTAAACTAAACGTTTCCAATGTAAATTTCCACCTTTATATAGTGTAGAAAGGCATCCTGAAGCCTGGAAAGTCATTAATTTGATTGTCCAGTATTTCCTTCATGAGATATTGCAACACTTAGAAAAAGTGTACAGCGCCAGCAGACAATGAATTTTCAGCACTAAAAAAAACGAAACTTCATTAACAGCTAAACTAAACGTTTCCAATGTAAATTTCCACCTTTATATAGTGTAAAAAGACATCCTGAAGCCTGCGCAGCCATTAATTTGATTGTCCAATATTTCCCTTATGAGATAATGCCTCTCATAGCAAATGTGTACAGCGCGAGCTGAAAATGCATTTACAGCACTAAAAAACCAAACTTTTATAACAGCTAAACCAAACGTTTCCAATGTAAATTTCCACCTTTATATACTTTAAAAAGACATCCTGAAGCCTGGGCAGTCATTAATTTGATTGTCCAATATTTCCCTTATGAGATAATGCCTCTCATAGCAAATGTGTACAGCGCGAGCTGAAAATGCATTTACAGCACTAAAAAACCAAACTTTTATAACAGATAAACCAAACGTTTCCAATGTAAATTTCCACCTTTATATAGTGTAAAAAGACATCCTGAAGCCTGGGCAGTCATTAATTTGATTGTCCAATATTTCCCTTATGAGATAATGCCTCTCATAGCAAATGTGTACAGCGCGAGCTGAAAATGCATTTACAGCACTAAAAAACCAAACTTTTATAACAGCTAAACCAAACGTTTCCAATGTAAATTTCCACCTTTATATAGTGTAGAAAGGCATCCTGAAGCCTGGAAAGTCATTAATTTGATTGTCCAGTATTTCCTTCATGAGATATTGCAACACTTAGAAAAAGTGTACAGCGCCAGCAGACAATGAATTTTCAGCACTAAAAAAACGAAACTTCATTAACAGCTAAACCAAACGTTTCCAATGTAAATTTCCACATTTATAGAGTGTAAAAAGGCATCCTGAAGCCTGGGAAGTCATTAATTTGATTGTCCAGTATTTCCCTTATGAGATAATGCCTCACATAGCAAATGTGTACAGTGCGAGCTGAAAATGCATTTTCAGCACTAAAAAAACAAACTTTTATAACAGCTAAACCAAACGTTTCCAATGTAAATTTCCACCTTTATATAGTGTAAAAAGACATCCTGAAGCCTGGGCAGTCATTAATTTGATTGTCCAGTATTTCCCTTATGAGATAATGCCTCACATAGCAAATGTGTACAGCGCGAGCTGAAAATGCATTTACAGCACTAAAAAAACAAACTTTTATAACAGGTAAACCAAACGTTTCCAATGTAAATTTCCACCTTTATATAGTGTAGAAAGGCATCCTGAAGCCTGGAAAGTCATTAATTTGATTGTCCAGTATTTCCTTCATGAGATATTGCAACACTTAGAAAAAGTGTACAGCGCCAGCAGACAATGAATTTTCAGCACTAAAAAAACGAAACTTCATTAACAGCTAAACTAAACGTTTCCAATGTATATTTCCACCTTTATATAGTGTAAAAAGACATCCTGAAGCCTGGGCAGTCATTAATTTGATTGTCCAATATTTCCCTTATGAGATAATGCCTCTCATAGCAAATGTGTACAGCGCGAGCTGAAAATGCATTTACAGCACTAAAAAACCAAACTTTTATAACAGCTAAACCAAACGTTTCCAATGTAAATTTCCACCTTTATATAGTGTAGAAAGGCATCCTGAAGCCTGGAAAGTCATTAATTTGATTGTCCAGTATTTCCTTCATGAGATATTGCAACACTTAGAAAAAGTGTACAGCGCCAGCAGACAATGAATTTTCAGCACTAAAAAAACGAAACTTCATTAACAGCTAAACTAAACGTTTCCAATGTATATTTCCACCTTTATATAGTGTAAAAAGACATCCTGAAGCCTGGGCAGTCATTAATTTGATTGTCCAATATTTCCCTTATGAGATAATGCCTCTCATAGCAAATGTGTACAGCGCGAGCTGAAAATGCATTTACAGCACTAAAAAAACAAACTTTTATAACAGCTAAACCAAACGTTTCAAATGTAAATTTCCACCTTTATATAGTGTAGAAAGGCATCCTGAAGCCTGGAAAGTCATTAATTTGATTGTCCAGTATTTCCTTCATGAGATATTGCAACACTTAGAAAAAGTGTACAGCGCCAGCAGACAATGAATTTTCAGCACTAAAAAAACGAAACTTCGTTAACAGCTAAACCAAACGTTTCCAATGTAAATTTCCACATTTATAGAGTGTAAAAAGGCATCCTGAAGCCTGGGAAGTCATTAATTTGATTGTCCAGTATTTCCCTTATGAGATAATGCCTCACATAGCAAATGTGTACAGTGCGAGCTGAAAATGCATTTTCAGCACTAAAAAACCAAACTTTTATAACAGCTAAACCAAACGTTTCCAATGTAAATTTCCACCCTTATATAGTGTAAAAAGACATCCTGAAGCCTGGGCAGTCATTAATTTGATTGTCCAATATTTCCCTTATGAGATAATGCCTCTCATAGCAAATGTGTACAGCGCGAGCTGAAAATGCATTTACAGCACTAAAAAACCAAACTTTTATAACAGCTAAACCAAACGTTTCCAATGTAAATTTCCACCTTTATATAGTGTAGAAAGGCATCCTGAAGCCTGGAAAGTCATTAATTTGATTGTCCAGTATTTCCTTCATGAGATATTGCAACACTTAGAAAAAAGTGTACAGCGCCAGCAGACAATGAATTTTCAGCACTAAAAAAACGAAACTTCATTAACAGCTAAACCAAACGTTTCCAATGTAAATTTCCACATTTATAGAGTGTAAAAAGGCATCCTGAAGCCTGGGAAGTCATTAATTTGATTGTCCAGTATTTCCCTTATGAGATAATGCCTCACATAGCAAATGTGTACAGTGCGAGCTGAAAATGCATTTACAGCACTAAAAAAACAAACTTTTAGAACAGCTAAACCAAACGTTTCCAATGTAAATTTCCACCTTTATATAGTGTAGAAAGGCATCCTGAAGCCTGGAAAGTCATTAATTTGATTGTCCAGTATTTCCTTCATGAGATATTGCAACACGTAGAAAACGTGTACAGCGCCAGCAGACAATGAATTTTCAGCACTAAAAAAACGAAACTTCATTAACAGCTAAACTAAACGTTTCCAATGTAAATTTCCACCTTTATATAGTGTAGAAAGGCATCCTGAAGCCTGGAAAGTCATTAATTTGATTGTCCAGTATTTCCTTCATGAGATATTGCAACACTTAGAAAAAGTGTACAGCGCCAGCAGACAATGAATTTTCAGCACTAAAAAAAACGAAACTTCATTAACAGCTAAGCTAAACGTTTCCAATGTAAATTTCCACCTTTATATAGTGTAAAAAGACATCCTGAAGCCTGGGCAGCCATTAATTTGATTGTCCAATATTTCCCTTATGAGATAATGCCTCTCATTGCAAATGTGTACAGCGCGAGCTGAAAATGCATTTACAGCACGAAAAAAACAAACTTTTATAACAGCTTAACCAAACGTTTCCAATGTAAATTTCCACCTTTATAGAGTGTAAAAAGGCATCCTGAAGCCCGGGAAGTCATTAATTTGATTGTCCAGTATTTCCCTTATGAGATAATGCCTCACATAGCAAATGTGTACAGTGCGAGCTGAAAATGCATTTTAAGCACTAAAAAACCAAACTTTTATAACAGCTAAACCAAACGTTTCCAATGTAAATTTCCACCTTTATATAGTGTAAAAAGACATCCTGAAGCCTGGGCAGTCATTAATTTAATTGTCCAATATTTCCCTTATGAGATAATGCCTCTCATAGCAAATGTGTACAGCGCGAGCTGAAAATGTATTTACAGCACTAAAAAAACAAACTTTTATAACAGCTAAACCAAACGTTTCCAATGTAAATTTCCACCTTTATATAGTGTAGAAAGGCATCCTGAAGCCTGGAAAGTCATTAATTTGATTGTCCAGTATTTCCTTCATGAGATATTGCAACACTTAGAAAAAGTGTACAGCGCCAGCAGACAATGAATTTTCAGCACTAAAAAAACGAAACTTCATTAACAGCTAAACTAAACGTTTCCAATGTAAATTTCCACCCTTATATAGTGTAAAAAGACATCCTGAAGCCTGGGCAGTCATTAATTTGATTGTCCAATATTTCCCTTATGAGATAATGCCTCTCATAGCAAATGTGTACAGCGCGAGCTGAAAATGCATTTACATCACTAAAAAACCAAACTTTTATAACAGCTAAACCAAACGTTTCCAATGTACATTTCCACCTTTATATAGTGTAGAAAGGCATCCTGAAGCCTGGAAAGTCATTAATTTGATTGTCCAGTATTTCCTTCATGAGATATTGCAACACTTAGAAAAAGTGTACAGCGCCAGCAGACAATGAATTTTCAGCACTAAAAAAACGAAACTTCATTAACAGCTAAACTAAAAGTTTCCAATGTAAATTTCCACCTTTATATAGTGTAAAAAGACATCCTGAAGCCTGGGCAGCCATTAATTTGATTGTCCAATATTTCCCTTATGAGATAATGCCTCTCATAGCAAATGTGTACAGCGCGAGCTGAAAATGCATTTACAGCACTAAAAAACCAAACTTTTATAACAGCTAAACCAAACGTTTCCAATGTAAATTTCCACCTTTATATAGTGTAAAAAGACATCCTGAAGCCTGGGCAGTCATTAATTTGATTGTCCAATATTTCCCTTATGAGATAATGCCTCTCATAGCAAATGTGTACAGCGCGAGCTGAAAATGCATTTACAGCACTAAAAAACCAAACTTTTATAACAGCTAAACCAAACGTTTCCAATGTAAATTTCCACCTTTATATAGTGTAGAAAGGCATCCTGAAGCCTGGAAAGTCATTAATTTGATTGTCCAGTATTTCCTTCATGAGATATTGCAACACTTAGAAAAAGTGTACAGCGCCAGCAGACAATGAATTTTCAGCACTAAAAAAACGAAACTTCATTAACAGCTAAACTAAACGTTTCCAATGTAAATTTCCACCTTTATATAGTGTAAAAAGACATCCTGAAGCCTGGGCAGTCATTAATTTGATTGTCCAATATTTCCCTTATGAGATAATGCCTCTCATTGCAAATGTGTACAGCGCGAGCTGAAAATGCATTTACAGCACGAAAAAAACAAACTTTTATAACAGCTAAACCAAACGTTTCCAATGTAAATTTCCACCTTTATAGAGTGTAAAAAGGCATCCTGAAGCCGGGGAAGTCATTAATTTGATTGTCCAGTATTTCCCTTATGAGATAATGCCTCACATAGCAAATGTGTACAGTGCGAGCTGAAAATGCATTTTAAGCACTAAAAAACCAAACTTTTATAACAGCTAAACCAAACGTTTCCAATGTAAATCTCCACCTTTATATAGTGTAAAAAGACATCCTGAAGCCTGGGCTGTCATTAATTTGATTGTCCAGTATTTCCCTTTTGAGATAATGCCTCTCATAGCAAATGTGTACAGCGCGGGCTGAAAATGCATTTACAGCACTAAAAAACCAAACTTTTATAACAGCTAAACCAAACGTTTCCAATGTACATTTCCACCTTTATATAGTGTAGAAAGGCATCCTGAAGCCTGGAAAGTCATTAATTTGATTGTCCAGTATTTCCTTCATGAGATATTGCAACACTTAGAAAAAGTGTACAGCGCCAGCAGACAATGAATTTTCAGCACTAAAAAAACGAAACTTCATTAACAGCTAAACTAAACGTTTCCAATGTAAATTTCCACCCTTATATAGTGTAAAAAGACATCCTGAAGCCTGGGCAGTCATTAATTTGATTGTCCAATATTTCCCTTATGAGATAATGCCTCTCATAGCAAATGTGTACAGCGCGAGCTGAAAATGCATTTACAGCACTAAAAAACCAAACTTTTATAACAGCTAAACCAAACGTTTCCAATGTAAATTTCCACCTTTATATAGTGTAGAAAGGCATCCTGAAGCCTGGAAAGTCATTAATTTGATTGTCCAGTATTTCCTTCATGAGATATTGCAACACTTAGAAAAAGTGTACAGCGCCAGCAGACAATGAATTTTCAGCACTAAAAAAACGAAACTTCATTAACAGCTAAACCAAACGTTTCCAATGTAAATTTCCACCCTTATATAGTGTAAAAAGACATCCTGAAGCCTGGGCAGTCATTAATTTGATTGTCCAATATTTCCCTTATGAGATAATGCCTCACATAGCAAATGTGTACAGTGCGAGCTGAAAATGCATTTTCAGCACTAAAAAACCAAACTTTTATAACAGCTAAACCAAACGTTTCCAATGTAAATTTCCACCTTTATATAGTGTAAAAAGACATCCTGAAGCCTGGGCAGTCATTAATTTGATTGTCCAGTATTTCCCTTATGAGATAATGCCTCACATAGCAAATGTGTACAGCGCGAGCTGAAAATGCATTTACAGCACTAAAAAACCAAACTTTTATAACAGCTAAACCAAACGTTTCCAATGTAAATTTCCACCTTTATATAGTGTAAAAAGACATCCTGAAGCCTGGGCAGTCATTAATTTTATTGTCCAATATTTCCCTTATGAGATAATGCCTCTCATAGCAAATGTGTACAGCGCGAGCTGAAAATGCATTTACAGCACTAAAAAAACGAAACTTCATTAACAGCTAAACTAAAAGTTTCCAATGTAAATTTCCACCTTTATATAGTGTAAAAAGACATCCTGAAGCCTGGGCAGCCATTAATTTGATTGTCCAATATTTCCCTTATGAGATAATGCCTCTCATAGCAAATGTGTACAGCGCGAGCTGAAAATGCATTTACAGCACTAAAAAACCAAACTTTTATAACAGCTAAACCAAACGTTTCCAATGTAAATTTCCACCTTTATATAGTGTAGAAAGGCATCCTGAAGCCTGAAAAGTCATTAATTTGATTGTCCAGTATTTCCTTCATGAGATATTGCAACACTTAGAAAAAGTGTACAGCGCGAGCTGAAAATGCATTTACAGCACTAAAAAACCAAACTTTTATAACAGCTAAACCAAACGTTTCCAATGTAAATTTCCACCTTTATATAGTGTAAAAAGACATCCTGAAGCCTGGGCAGTCATTAATTTGATTGTCCAATATTTCCCTTATGAGATAATGCCTCTCATAGCAAATGTGTACAGCGCGAGCTGAAAATGCATTTACAGCACTAAAAAACCAAACTTTTATAACAGCTAAACCAAACGTTTCCAATGTAAATTTCCACCTTTATATAGTGTAGAAAGGCATCCTGAAGCCTGGAAAGTCATTAATTTGATTGTCCAGTATTTCCTTCATGAGATATTGCAACACTTAGAAAAAGTGTACAGCGCCAGCAGACAATGAATTTTCAGCACTAAAAAAACGAAACTTCATTAACAGCTAAACTAAACGTTTCCAATGTAAATTTCCACCTTTATATCGTGTAAAAAGACATCCTGAAGCCTGGGCAGTCATTAATTTGATTGTCCAATATTTCCCTTATGAGATAATGCCTCTCATTGCAAATGTGTACAGCGCGAGCTGAAAATGCATTTACAGCACGAAAAAAACAAACTTTTATAACAGCTAAACCAAACGTTTCCAATGTAAATTTCCACCTTTATAGAGTGTAAAAAGGCATCCTGAAGCCGGGGAAGTCATTAATTTGATTGTCCAGTATTTCCCTTATGAGATAATGCCTCACATAGCAAATGTGTACAGTGCGAGCTGAAAATGCATTTTAAGCACTAAAAAACCAAACTTTTATAACAGCTAAACCAAACGTTTCCAATGTAAATTTCCACCTTTATATAGTGTAAAAAGACATCCTGAAGCCTGGGCAGTCATTAATTTGATTGTCCAGTATTTCCCTTTTGAGATAATGCCTCTCATAGCAAATGTGTACAGCGCGGGCTGAAAATGCATTTACAGCACTAAAAAACCAAACTTTTATAACAGCTAAACCAAACGTTTCCAATGTACATTTCCACCTTTATATAGTGTAGAAAGGCATCCTGAAGCCTGGAAAGTCATTAATTTGATTGTCCAGTATTTCCTTCATGAGATATTGCAACACTTAGAAAAAGTGTACAGCGCCAGCAGACAATGAATTTTCAGCACTAAAAAAACGAAACTTCATTAACAGCTAAACTAAACGTTTCCAATGTAAATTTCCACCCTTATATAGTGTAAAAAGACATCCTGAAGCCTGGGCAGTCATTAATTTGATTGTCCAATATTTCCCTTATGAGATAATGCCTCTCATAGCAAATGTGTACAGCGCGAGCTGAAAATGCATTTACAGCACTAAAAAACCAAACTTTTATAACAGCTAAACCAAACGTTTCCAATGTAAATTTCCACCTTTATATAGTGTAGAAAGGCATCCTGAAGCCTGGAAAGTCATTAATTTGATTGTCCAGTATTTCCTTCATGAGATATTGCAACACTTAGAAAAAGTGTACAGCGCCAGCAGACAATGAATTTTCAGCACTAAAAAAACGAAACTTCATTAACAGCTAAACCAAACGTTTCCAATGTAAATTTCCACCCTTATATAGTGTAAAAAGACATCCTGAAGCCTGGGCAGTCATTAATTTGATTGTCCAATATTTCCCTTATGAGATAATGCCTCACATAGCAAATGTGTACAGTGCGAGCTGAAAATGCATTTTCAGCACTAAAAAACCAAACTTTTATAACAGCTAAACCAAACGTTTCCAATGTAAATTTCCACCTTTATATAGTGTAAAAAGACATCCTGAAGCCTGGGCAGTCATTAATTTGATTGTCCAGTATTTCCCTTATGAGATAATGCCTCACATAGCAAATGTGTACAGCGCGAGCTGAAAATGCATTTACAGCACTAAAAAACCAAACTTTTATAACAGCTAAACCAAACGTTTCCAATGTAAATTTCCACCTTTATATAGTGTAAAAAGACATCCTGAAGCCTGGGCAGTCATTAATTTGATTGTCCAATATTTCCCTTATGAGATAATGCCTCTCATAGCAAATGTGTACAGCGCGAGCTGAAAATGCATTTACAGCACTAAAAAAACGAAACTTCATTAACAGCTAAACTAAAAGTTTCCAATGTAAATTTCCACCTTTATATAGTGTAAAAAGACATCCTGAAGCCTGGGCAGTCATTAATTTGATTGTCCAATATTTCCCTTATGAGATAATGCCTCTCATAGCAAATGTGTACAGCGCGAGCTGAAAATGCATTTACAGCACTAAAAAACCAAACTTTTATAACAGCTAAACCAAACGTTTCCAATGTAAATTTCCACCTTTATATAGTGTAGAAAGGCATCCTGAAGCCTGGAAAGTCATTAATTTGATTGTCCAGTATTTCCTTCATGAGATATTGCAACACTTAGAAAAAGTGTACAGCGCGAGCTGAAAATGCATTTACAGCACTAAAAAACCAAACTTTTATAACAGCTAAACCAAACGTTTCAAATGTAAATTTCCACCTTTATATAGTGTAGAAAGGCATCCTGAAGCCCGGAAAGTCATTAATTTGATTGTCCAGTATTTCCTTCATGAGATATTGCAACACTTAGAAAAAGTGTACAGCGCCAGCACACAATGAATTCTCAGCACTAAAAAAACGAAACTTCATTAACAGCTAAACCAAACGTTTCCAATGTAAATTTCCACATTTATAGAGTGTAAAAAGGCATCCTGAAGCCTGGGAAGTCATTAATTTGATTGCCCAGTATTTCCCTTATGAGATAATGCCTCACATAGCAAATGTGTACAGTGCGAGCTGAAAATGCATTTTCAGCACTAAAAAACCAAACTTTTATAACAGCTAAACCAAACGTTTCCAATGTAAATTTCCACCTTTATATAGTGTAAAAAGACATCCTGAAGCCTGGGCAGTCATTAATTTGATTGTCCAGTATTTCCCTTATGAGATAATGCCTCACATAGCAAATGTGTACAGCGCGAGCTGAAAATGCATTTACAGCACTAAAAAACCAAACTTTTATAACAGCTAAACCAAACGTTTCCAATGTAAATTTCCACCTTTATATAGTGTAAAAAGACATCCTGAAGCCTGGGCAGTCATTAATTTGATTGTCCAATATTTCCCTTATGAGATAATGCCTCTCATAGCAAATGTGTACAGCGCGAGCTGAAAATGCATTTACAGCACTAAAAAACCAAACTTTTATAACAGCTAAACCAAACGTTTCCAATGTAAATTTCCACCTTTATATAGTGTAGAAAGGCATCCTGAAGCCTGGAAAGTCATTAATTTGATTGTCCAGTATTTCCTTCATGAGATATTGCAACACTTAGAAAAAGTGTACAGCGCCAGCAGACAATGAATTTTCAGCACTAAAAAAACGAAACTTCATTAACAGCTAAACTAAACGTTTCCAATGTAAATTTCCACCCTTATATAGTGTAAAAAGACATCCTGAAGCCTGGGCAGTCATTAATTTGATTGTCCAATATTTCCCTTATGAGATAATGCCTCTCATAGCAAATGTGTACAGCGCGAGCTGAAAATGCATTTACAGCACTAAAAAACCAAACTTTTATAACAGCTAAACCAAACGTTTCCAATGTAAATTTCCACCTTTATATAGTGTAGAAAGGCATCCTGAAGCCTGGAAAGTCATTAATTTGATTGTCCAGTATTTCCTTCATGAGATATTGCAACACTTAGAAAAAGTGTACAGCGCCAGCAGACAATGAATTTTCAGCACTAAAAAAACGAAACTTCATTAACAGCTAAACCAAACGTTTCCAATGTAAATTTCCACCCTTATATAGTGTAAAAAGACATCCTGAAGCCTGGGCAGTCATTAATTTGATTGTCCAATATTTCCCTTATGAGATAATGCCTCACATAGCAAATGTGTACAGTGCGAGCTGAAAATGCATTTTCAGCACTAAAAAACCAAACTTTTATAACAGCTAAACCAAACGTTTCCAATGTAAATTTCCACCTTTATATAGTGTAAAAAGACATCCTGAAGCCTGGGCAGTCATTAATTTGATTGTCCAGTATTTCCCTTATGAGATAATGCCTCACATAGCAAATGTGTACAGCGCGAGCTGAAAATGCATTTACAGCACTAAAAAACCAAACTTTTATAACAGCTAAACCAAACGTTTCCAATGTAAATTTCCACCTTTATATAGTGTAAAAATACATCCTGAAGCCTGGGCAGTCATTAATTTGATTGTCCAATATTTCCCTTATGAGATAATGCCTCTCATAGCAAATGTGTACAGCGCGAGCTGAAAATGCATTTACTGCACTAAAAAAACGAAACTTCATTAACAGCTAAACTAAAAGTTTCCAATGTAAATTTCCACCTTTATATAGTGTAAAAAGACATCCTGAAGCCTGGGCAGCCATTAATTTGATTGTCCAATATTTCCCTTATGAGATAATGCCTCTCATAGCAAATGTGTACAGCGCGAGCTGAAAATGCATTTACAGCACTAAAAAACCAAACTTTTATAACAGCTAAACCAAACGTTTCCAATGTAAATTTCCACCTTTATATAGTGTAGAAAGGCATCCTGAAGCCTGGAAAGTCATTAATTTGATTGTCCAGTATTTCCTTCATGAGATATTGCAACACTTAGAAAAAGTGTACAGCGCGAGCTGAAAATGCATTTACAGCACTAAAAAACCAAACTTTTATAACAGCTAAACCAAACGTTTCAAATGTAAATTTCCACCTTTATATAGTGTAGAAAGGCATCCTGAAGCCCGGAAAGTCATTAATTTGATTGTCCAGTATTTCCTTCATGAGATATTGCAACACTTAGAAAAAGTGTACAGCGCCAGCACACAATGAATTCTCAGCACTAAAAAAACGAAACTTCATTAACAGCTAAACCAAACGTTTCCAATGTAAATTTCCACATTTATAGAGTGTAAAAAGGCATCCTGAAGCCTGGGAAGTCATTAATTTGATTGTCCAGTATTTCCCTTATGAGATAATGCCTCACATAGCAAATGTGTACAGTGCGAGCTGAAAATGCATTTTCAGCACTAAAAAACCAAACTTTTATAACAGCTAAACCAAACGTTTCCAATGTAAATTTCCACCTTTATATAGTGTAAAAAGACATCCTGATGCCTGGGCAGTCATTAATTTGATTGTCCAGTATTTCCCTTATGAGATAATGCCTCACATAGCAAATGTGGACAGTGCGAGCTGAAAATGCATTTTCAGCACTAAAAAAACCAAACTTTTATAACAGCTAAACCAAACGTTTCCAATGTAAATTTCCACCTTTATATAGTGTAAAAAGACATCCTGAAGCCTGGGCAGTCATTAATTTGATTGTCCAATATTTCCCTTATGAGATAATGCCTCTCATAGCAAATGTGTACAGCGCGAGCTGAAAATGCATTTACAGCACTAAAAAACCAAACTTTTATAACAGCTAAACCAAACGTTTCCAATGTACATTTCCACCTTTATATAGTGTAGAAAGGCATCCTGAAGCCTGGAAAGTCATTAATGTGATTGTCCAGTATTTCCTTCATGAGATATTGCAACACTTAGAAAAAGTGTACAGCGCCAGCAGACAATGAATTTTCTGCACTAAAAAAACGAAACTTCATTAACAGCTAAACTAAACGTTTCCAATGTAAATTTCCACCCTTATATAGTGTAAAAAGACATCCTGAAGCCTGGGCAGTCATTAATTTGATTGTCCAATATTTCCCTTATGAGATAATGCCTCTCATAGCAAATGTGTACAGCGCGAGCTGAAAATGCATTTACAGCACTAAAAAACCAAACTTTTATAACAGCTAAACCAAACGTTTCCAATGTAAATTTCCACCTTTATATAGTGTAGAAAGGCATCCTGAAGCCTGGAAAGTCATTAATTTGATTGTCCAGTATTTCCTTCATGAGATATTGCAACACTTAGAAAAAGTGTACAGCGCCAGCAGACAATGAATTTTCAGCACTAAAAAAACGAAACTTCATTAACAGCTAAACCAAACGTTTCCAATGTAAATTTCCACCTTTATATAGTGTAGAAAGGCATCCTGAAGCCTGGAAAGTCATTAATTTGATTGTCCAGTATTTCCTTCATGAGATATTGCAACACTTAGAAAAAGTGTACAGCGCCAGCAGACAATGAATTTTCAGCACTAAAAAAAACGAAACTTCATTAACAGCTAAACCAAACGTTTCCAATGTAAATTTCCACCTTTATATAGTGTAGAAAGGCATCCTGAAGCCTGGAAAGACATTAATTTGATTGTCCAGTATTTCCTTCATGAGATATTGCAACACTTAGAAAAAGTGTACAGCGCCAGCAGACAATGAATTTTCAGCACTAAAAAAACGAAACTTCATTAACAGCTAAACCAAACGTTTCCAATGTAAATTTCCACATTTATAGAGTGTAAAAAGGCATCCTGAAGCCTGGGAAGTCATTAATTTGATTGTCCAGTATTCCCCTTATGAGATAATGCCTCACATAGCAAATGTGTACAGTGCGAGCTGAAAATGCATTTTCAGCACTAAAAAACCAAACTTTTATAACAGCTAAACCAAACGTTTCCAATGTAAATTTCCACCTTTATATAGTGTAAAAAGACATCCTGAAGCCTGGGCAGTCATTAATTTGATTGTCCAATATTTCCCTTTTGAGATAATGCCTCTCATAGCAAATGTGTACAGCGCGAGCTGAAAATGCATTTACAGCACTAAAAAACCAAACTTTTATAACAGCTAAACCAAACGTTTCCAATGTACATTTCCACCTTTATATAGTGTAGAAAGGCATCCTGAAGCCTGGAAAGTCATTTATTTGATTGTCCAGTATTTCCTTCATGAGATATTGCAACACTTAGAAAAAGTGTACAGCGCCAGCAGACAATGAATTTTCAGCACTAAAAAAAACGAAACTTCATTAACAGCTAAACTAAACGTTTCCAATGTAAATTTCCACCCTTATATGGTGTAAAAAGACATCCTGAAGCCTGGGCAGTCATTAATTTGATTGTCCAATATTTCCCTTATGAGATAATGCCTCTCATAGCAAATGTGTACAGCGCGAGCTGAAAATGCATTTACAGCACTAAAAAACCAAACTTTTCTAACAGCTAAACCAAACGTTTCCAATGTAAATTTCCACCTTTATATAGTGTAAAAAGACATCCTGAAGCCTGGGCAGTCATTAATTTGATTGTCCAATATTTCCCTTATGAGATAATGCCTCTCATAGCAAATGTGTACAGCGCGAGCTGAAAATGCATTTACAGCACTAAAAAACCAAACTTTTATAACAGCTAAACCAAACGTTTCCAATGTAGATTTCCACCTTTATATAGTGTAGAAAGGCATCCTGAAGCCTGGAAAGTCATTAATTTGATTGTCCAGTATTTCCTTCATGAGATATTGCAACACTTAGAAAAAGTGTACAGCGCCAGCAGACAATGAATTTTCAGCACTAAAAAAAACGAAACTTCATTAACAGCTAAACTAAACGTTTCCAATGTAAATTTCCACCTTTATATAGTGTAAAAAGACATCCTGATGCCTGGGCAGTCATTAATTTGATTGTCCAATATTTCCCTTATGAGATAATGCCTCTCATAGCAAATGTGTACAGCGCGAGCTGAAAATGCATTTACAGCACTAAAAAAACAAACTTTTATAACAGCTAAACCAAAACTGGGTTTAGCTAGTCAGTAAAACACTCTTTATAGTGTAGCAACGTTAGTAACGCTAAATTCTTACCTAGTTTATGAGACGAGTGCTGTACTTGACTATTTTTTGTAATTTATTATTATTATTTTTTTTTAATGCTTTATAGAGCAAATTGCACCTATGACAGTTGTTATTACCACAGAAGCCATCTCAAATGGTTGCAAACTCTGAGGGTGACTTTGAACCGGAAGTCCCGCCTCAATCGTCATCTGATTGACAGCGGAATCCTGGAGCCAGAGAAGAGAAAAGAATCAGACACGAAGTTGAAGAAGCGAAAAAAAATAAACATCGAATCTTAAAGTTCTCGCAACGAGGGTGACTGTTGGGGTCTGGAGAAGTGACCGGGAGATGGGGAGCCCCGTATTTTGGTCTTGGTAAGAGGGTAACTCACTTGATGTTGACGAGGGAACCTATGCCGCTATGCTATATACCGACGTGAGAAAACTACGGCCTGGGGGCCACATGCGGCCCGTTAAACGTTTTAATCCGGCCCGCCGAATTTGAAAAAAAAAAAATAAACCTTGTTAATGTTTTATTTTCAAAATAGTGTGGTTTTTCAAAGACAAGCTTTTGTTCACTTTCATTTAAAATTAAATGTATTTTTTTTCTCAGATGAGATGAGGTTACCAAAACACTCCATCCATCTGCTCCTGGTCCAGCCCCTCTGTCAAATTTTAGAACCCATTGTGGCCCGCCAATAAAAAAGTTTTCCCACCCCTGCTATATACTATAAACTATGTTAATGTCGTCAGGCCATTATAGAGTATTTCTTCTGACATTTTGAAGGAGAAATAATACTCAACGTTTTATTTTTTTATGATGTTTGAGGCATTCTGACTGAAATACAGTTAAATTGAGGTTACCAGTAGTCATTTCCATTACCTGTAAATGTAAATTAGAATGTAACTTACTACAGTGAACCCTCGGTTATCGCGGTTAATGGGGACCGAGACCACCCGCGAAAACTGAAAATCCGCAAAGTAGCGGCGCACCTTCAAAAATGCTTAAAAAAAAAAAAGTGCGAAGTAGCGGCGCACCTTCAAAAATGCTTAAAAAAAAAAAGTGCGAAGTAGCGGCGCACCTTCAAAAATGCTTAAAAAAATAAATAAATAAAATAATATATATATATATATATATATATATATATATATATATACGGGTAGAGAGAGAGAGGGTGAAATTCATGTTATAACAAAAAAAAAAAATTATTAAAACATTTTTTTATTCCCCAGCCATTATTTTTGTATTTATTCAATTACTTCTTTTTGTATTCATTTAATTACTTCGACTTTTACCTGCTGGTACGCCGTCCGGTGTGCCCTGGCATTCTTCATTTATTTATTCATTTATTCATTCATAACTGACAGCCTCGCGCTCCGCTCATGCCCGGGCGGAAGGTGTTCCTCTTCGGCTTAACAACCACGCACGCCGGCCGGTCTCCTCCGGAGCTCTCGCACGGTCCCGAACGGAGCGAAATGTCGCCCCGCTAGTGCCCGGGCGGAAGTTGTTCCTCTTCGGCTTAACTGCCACGCACGCTGGCCGGAGCTCTGGTACGGTCCGAACCGCGCGAAACGTCGCCCCAAATCGTGCCCGGGGGAACGTGCTCTTCTTTGTCCACTCTCCTCTTCGCCCACGTTCTTCTTCGGCGCACGCCGGCCGTCTAACCACTCCAGCGCCCCGTCGTGCCGCTCGGCGAAACTACAATGCCCCCGAATATTTTTTAGACCCGCGAAGCACTGAACCCGCGAAAGGTGAACCGCGAAGTAGCGAGGGTTCACTGTATTGCAGCCAGATACCTATAAAATGTCATTTAATTTGCACTGTTTTGATCGCCACTGTTTTGCTCATTGAACAACAAATGAAAAGATGAATCATACACAGTGTTTGTAAAGATAATTGTCAATGTTTTATTAAATGAAATTCCAATGTAAAATTGTGTAATATTGTGTTATATAATGGGTCTACAACATACATTTCTCACAGACAAGTAGAGCTTTTTCTCATGAAATGTGTTGAAAAAAAACTAACATTTGAACATTGTTTTGCGTTACAACATCCGTGTTTACTGGTCATAAATTATTAACTTAAGTTTAATATACACTACACGAGCTGGGTAGCCACCACGCCTCAACCACCATAACAAGTTCGCTAACCCTTTAAGTCGAACGAGGTAGCTAACATATCGGGTTCAATTTGTACCAAAAATATGCTGTTGTGCCTTGTGTCTCTGTATATGTCGTCATGACGTGTCATTTGACAAAGCCTTGTGTCGATGTTAGTTGTCGATGTAACAGTCTATGTTAGATGTCAATGTATGTCTATGTTAGATCTCAATGTGTCGATGTTAGATGTCAATCTATGTGTCTATATTAGATGTGTTTATGTTAGATGTCTATGTAAATGTTTGTTAGATGTCGATGTGTGTAAGATGTCTATGTAAAGGTTGGTTAGATGTCGATGTCTATGTAAATGTTTATGATGGATGTCGATGTGTCTGTTAGATGTCCGTGTTTGTTAGATGTGATTGTAATGGTTTATGTTATAGACGTCAATGTAAGTGTCAATGTTAGATGCCCATGCATGTTTGTTAGATGTCGATATATGTGTCATTGTTACATTTCAACGTAAATGTTGTTCGTGCAAGTTTCCAGTCCTCCAGCCACGTGACATCATGCGCGTCAAAGTGATAACTCGTACATTTCACGGAGGGAAAAAAAACAGACACCATTGGTAGTTTTGACCGGGAAAAAAAAATCATTTATTTTTTTCGAACACCTCATGTCTCTTTCAGCGTAAGAATAAACATGACACGACCAAAATAAAATATACCAACACAGGCAAATATTTAAGGAGCACTCAAGAGATACACTTCAGCTCATTTAATCCCACCTATTTTTACTAACGCAAACCCTTCAATTCTAGCGCCCACAGAATAGTGTGCTATAATGCTATAAAAATATGGAGCCTTTACCTGACAGCGTTTGAATATAACTGAATTCCCATTGCTCACGAAAAACTGAGAAACTAAGAACAAACATTTCAAGCACAAGCTTGACTTGACTTCAACAGTTCTATTTTTTCTTTTGTGACAGCTCAGACATCAAAATAATGCTTTCCTTCTATAAAATAAAAACAGCATGACAAAAGGTGCTGAAATAAACTATATACGGAAGTGCGTGAGTGACAGTGTGTGCATGTGTTTTTGCAACGCATGTGTACACCCCGCCATACAAATTACACAATTCGTTGGGTATGTGGTATACACTAAAACAATTGCCTTGGAGCAAGTGAACACAACACGTCTCACACTGTATACATGCTGTAGAAGGGCTGGGCGATATGACCTCAAATCAATATCGCGAGAAATCGAGCAATTTTACCTCGATAACGATAAATGCACGATAAATTCCCACGTGGACTAAAATCAAAATAAATGCAGGAATTGCATATTGACTGTTTTTTTTATTGACCAACTGGTACACTTTACTTTCAATGAAAAATAAAAGTACAAAAATCATTTGTATGAACATTCCAAATAGCTTGCAGGGTTCGCGGTTAACTTTAAAAACTGCTTGCCCATAGGGCAAGTGCCACTAAAATTTGCCTTGCCCGAGTGGCCAAATTACTTGCCCGACTTGGGCAAGTGACAATTTTTTTTCTCTAAGAATAAAATGTTTATGGTTGTAAAATGTGCGCCACAAATGTAAATAAACATATAATCTGATAAGCATAAATTAATCTTGTTTTCATCGTCAACCATGAAACCCTACTCACAAGAGCAAATGTATCATCCTGTGCAGTTATTGAAAATGTTAATTGTAGTTTTAATAATTAACAAATCTGCATGTTAAATTGGGAAAATGATATTACAGCAATCCAGATGATCAATTTTAAGTCCAGGAGAGCGTATTAATTGAGGAATCACATGAGTAAATTATGAGTGTGGCAAATTTGTGTATTCCTTTAAGACCAGTGCCTGTGGTGCTGCCTCCATAAGTTTCATAGCATATACAGAACACAGTCACTGACACTATGTCAGGTCACATCATGGAGCTAATGAATTAACAGCCAATAATCAAATATTACTCCCTTCCTTACTCACAACTGAATTGTCTACTTAAAAATATTCGAGCTATTTTAGTCATGTCAGAGGAATCCGAAATGTTCGGATTTGAACGAACTCGTCGCCAATTTTCGGCCAAAATATCGTAGGTTTTTGTTGTGTTTTTCAAACTTCAAATGAGGATGCTACGACAGCGAGTTCCAATACTGCGGGATTTATTGACGTCCACTTTAACTCGACATTCACTGAACTAACTGATCCCCGTAGCGCCCGCCCATTGCCCCCGATAAGGCCAATGGACCATACCAAAACATAAGGGGTTGTCTGGGTTAAACCATCACCATACAGTGCACACAAACAGATCACACCACCGTTTTCGTCAAAATTAAAGATATTTGGCTGCTTTAAAAAATGCTTGCCCGGTCGGGCAAGTTGCCCATAATTTTACCTTGCCCGTGGCCAAATTTCACTTGCCCCGGGCAATCGGGAAGCGGTTAACCGCGAACCCTGAGCTTGCTTTGCATGACTTGAACAATGTCACAAAGAAAAAGGGTACCTCTTGCGAAATCTTTTTCTGCAAATAGATTGCGCCAAAATGCTCTCATGATGTAAATAATGGCAAATAAAAAAACGCTAAATAAAATGAAAGAAAATGTCAATGCAAGCCAAATAAACAAGTGGGTATTATCGGGGAAAATGTGCCGTCTCGAGTACTCTGCTGCGCAGTCGCCACTTGTCATCTATGTAATGCACAGTTAGGCTCAATCAGGGATCCATGTTGCGACCCGACCACAAGTCGGATGTAGATGCAAAATGCTTGACATGTCTAAGCTCCCGGCCCGATGTAGTCCATATCGGGAAATACGGCTTTCATGAAGCGTTTAAATCCTGTGCGCGCCACGTAACTAGAGGAGCTTTATCTTTAGCTATGTGCTAGGCTATCGCGTCCACCTCTGAGACGTTCTCTCGTATGGTGTCGCCTCCGTTCATGGGCTGTTGTCACTTGTCGAACCTTGCTTCTCACTTTGAACTTTCAGCACAGCATGGTTGTGTTGTGGGTGGTGAGAAAGCTTCTGGATTTGAATCGCCAGCAACGAGAGCGACAGACGGGTGGAGTCACATGACTAGAGGCGCTGTAGCGGTCTTAAAGGGGCATGAACATTGCCGCAGACAAAAGGCTTTTCTTTTTTTATTCATCGAATTTACCGACATGGGCAAAATGATTTCGGTCATTGTAATAAATTTCGGTAACGGTAAATTTTCGGTTTATCGCCCAGCCCTATGCTGTAGCATGGCTTTTTTTGCCGTGGGTGTCAAATATTTTACTTTGTTTTCAGAGTGCTTACAGACCTCTTGGTTTTGCCTCAAAATAATTGTCTGCAAAGCAGTCTGTGCCATCCGCATCATTGATGTGCAGGAGTAGCTTGTTGGTAATAAATAGCTGCAAGAAGTCCGCTGTTTGCCGCAGCATCCAGTGGTCCAGCGCTCGCAGTGAAAGTCTTGTCTGGCAGCCCGAACCATCCCCAAACATTTCGAGATGCACGCCCACTAAATTCCAGAAATATAAACATGGACAAACTTGACATTCTTCCAGATTCTGTCTCTTTGCATTGTTTTGAAGTTACTCCTGCAACTTTTCCACTTCTTCGATCCTCCCCATTGTCTGAAAAAGAAGTGTATATTTTGATTTGAAATAATGACCTCAACATACCAATACATTTGTTTATCATCTGAACTGGATTATTTTGAAACAACATTTGGGTTGGACATCTGGGATTTGTTGTTGTGTATATTCAGAGTAATCCTTTTCTTGTATATAGCTAAAGCAATAGTCGCTGGCCTTGAAAATGGGTACAAGACTTGACCAAATTAAGATGCCATAAGGTCTAATTTGCCCCTTCTCTACCACAACTGATTTAGAGGCCATTAGTAACAGATTTGAGAAGACCACTTTTAAAGATATGAAGCCAGAGCTCGGCACCGGACCCATTTTAATTATTTATTATAATTTTAATGTATTATTGAGCAAATGACACAATATGTCAGTAGTGATTACCACAGAAGTCATGTCAAAATAGTGCAAATTCTGAGGTCGACTTCAAATCAGACAGGCGGAGACGAGCGCCAGAGAAGAGATGAGAATCAGAAGAGATGTTGAAGAAGCTAATAACAAAAAAAACAAAAAAACACATCAAATCTCCATGTAGTAGCAACGGGGATGGCTCATGGGGTCAGGAGAAGTGAGCGGGAGATGGGGAGTATGAGGTGCCGTTGGGGACAAAAATCAGGAATCGCTTCACACTTCTGAAATGTACTCTTACACACCAGTGAAATTGTTGTTGCTCATGCATACTTATGAAACGCTATCATACATACGAGTGAAACGCTCTCATACACACTAGTGAAATAGTTGTTGCTCATACACTCGTCAAATGCGCTCATACACATAGGTGAAACATTCTCATACACACCAGTGAAAGGCGCTCAGGCACAATTGTGAAATTATTGTTATTCATAAATACAACTGAAACATGCTCATGCCCATACACGAGTGAAATGCTTTCATACAAACACCCACACTGTTGAAAATGCTGTCATGAACACAAGATCGCTTACAAATACTAAAATGTAAAAATTAATCATTTATTTAGCAGGGATGCATGGTGGGCGACTTGTTAGCACGATGGTCTCACAATGCAGAGGTCGCGGGATTGATTCCGGCTTTCCTGTTTGGAGTTTGCATGTTTCCCACACGCCTGCGTGGGTTCTCCGGTTTCCTCCCACATTCCAAACACATGCATGGCAGGTTGTTTGGACACCCTAAATTGGTGTGAGTGTGAGCGCGGATGGTTGTTTGTCTTTGTGTGACCTGCGATTGGCTGGCAACCAGTTTAGGGTGTACCCCACCTACTGCCCCAAGATAGCTGGGATAGGCTCCAGCACCCCCCGCAACCCTTGTGAGGAGAAGCCGTACAGATAATGGATGGTGGGATGGCATTCATAATGGACGGCCGCCACGGTGGGCGACTTGTGAGCACGATGGTCTCACAATGCAGAGGTTGTGGGATCGATTCCGGCTCCGGCCTTCCTGTGTAGAGTTTGCATGTTCTCCCAAGCCTGCGTAGTTTTCTCTGAGTTCGCCAGTTTCCTCGCACATTGCAAAAACATGCATCCATTTACTCTGATGCCAATGTTTTCTGTACCTTATGGCAGATTTTTCTCTTTGCCGAAGACTATTAGCACTTGTAGAGCGAGGACCTGTGCCACAGTCGTCAACTGCACCCTAAAATCTGATCATTTTGTATTTTAGACATTACACACTACACAGTTAAAGATGGTCCAAAAAAGAAAAATGGATTAATGTATTTCAACTTACATAATACTCTTTAAAGAGCTGACCAGCTCATTCCCAGAGGTACGTATTGGGGCGTATTGGTCGTCTTTACAGAAGACTCCAGGAGGTAACTCAGGTTTGACCTTCAGCCACAACAGAGTGTTGGGTGTGAGTGCTTCCAAGTCGTTGAGGTCGGAAGATGTCCTTGTGATAGGCCTGCTGTTTATAACTGCTTCAGCCTCACCAAGCAAGGTATATTGACTTTCTTCACCCGAAATTTGTTCTTTTACAGTGACATTCAGGATTTTTCTCACAGACCAAATAAGTCGCTCACAGCTTCCTCCGTGGTGGGAACCTGCTGGGGGATTGCTATGCCACTGAATACCTTTTTGCAGCAAGTGTTTCTCGATTTACTTAGTGTTCCATTCTTTGATTGATTTCTTCATTTCACTGTCAGCTGATCTAAAGTTGGTTCCGTTATCAGAATACATCTCTCTCACTTGTCCTCTTCTGACAAGAAATCTTCGGATTGCGTTGAGACAAGCATCTGTGTCACGTGAAGATGCAATTTCCAGATGTACGGCTCGTACAGCGAGACATGTAAAAATCACGCCGTATCTCTTTACTTGTCCTCTAACCCTACTTACTTAGAATGGACCAAAATAATCAACGCCAATTCTCTTGAAAGGCGGATCGTCAGGTAGCACTCTTCTGATGACTCTAGCAGCTCGAGGTATCCAAAACTGTTGATGCAGATTAGCCATCATGTGGTTCCTTCCAGCGTGAGCTGTAATCTCATGAATGTATCTCAGGACTAGCTTTGTGTTATGTGAATCCTTGGCAAGATGGCTTGCTGTTTTGCTGTTTCAGGCATGGCTGCGTGGCTCAACTGTCCACCAACCCTCATGACACCATCTTGAAGTACTATATTGAACTTGTAAAGTGGGCTACTTTTCTTCACCCTTTTTTGTTTTTCAAATATGGCTAAATCTTTTTTGAAACTTCGCCTTTGACAGTATTTCACAAGTTCTCTTTCTGCTTTATCCAAGTCGTCGCAGGTCAAATACTTTCCTTTGACAGTTCTCTTGAATAAATTCATCTTGCCTTCTTCACCTAATGTGATTAACTCCTTTCTATTTTCCTTTACTCTGTCAGTAAGTCTTTCAGCTTTAGAAACCAGGCTACGGCCTGCTTCAATGCTGTCCAAGACGAATAATGGTTCATCCACTGGCCCAGAGAATCTTTGGGCTACAGTGACTGAATTACATGCACTTGAGTCACTCATTTGACCTCCTGGTCATTAATTGGTAATTTGAAGTGGTTTTTGTGTTTAACTAAATTCCTGGACACTGCCTGATTTTTTTCAGAGCTGTACAACCACTAGAAAGGGTGGTTCCCACAATGTGAGTTTTGCTCAGGTGGCCCAACAATGTCACAAAAACAAGTAGGGGGGTGTGTGTGTGTTTGTATGTATAAGCTACATGTTGGGGACCAACATCGGACAGCACACCCACTGTAGGGGACCAAAATTTTTGTGGGGACCAAAAATCTGGGCCCCACAAAAAAGAGCATTGAATTCAGTGATAAGAAGCTCAGGGGGAGGTCCTGTCAAAGTTTCAGGGCTTCCCAGGAAGGTCACAAAAACAAGACGAGTGTGCTAGAAATGTGTGTGCGGAAAAATTACTCAGGATCGCTGTCTAGTGGTCGGTCCCGGTACTGCACTTACGCACACTTCACACACTCGGCTGGTCTGCGCATGTGCAGGACAGTCTGCTTTATGTCAGGCAGCCACCCTCCCCTCCCCCACAGCCCAACCCGAAAAATTGAGATGTTAGTTAAGTATTTATTCCTATTATTGAGTGAGATTACATATTTTTACTTGGCAGCTGGCACAACAGCTAAGCTTGGAGCACAGTTATTGCAAAATAAAATAAATAAACAGTAACAACAATAACGATTGTTAATATTGTTATACTTTATAGCGTAACCTATTTATACTAATTTTCTGTATGCAATTTCAAGTGCAACTAATATAGTTGTGCATATAGATAGCCACCAAACTCCATACATTAGATAAAAATAAGAGCCACGATGTTAACCAATTAACAGTTCAAGAAAAAAGCAGACATCCAAGAACTTGCTTTGTTACTTTTGCGTGGCCAGAACTACAAACCCCAAAGCAGAGCAAACCCAAAACATCAGAGAAAGTACAATACTTTTGTCAAGGAGTGGTGCTGCTGCTTTGCGATCGCTGCCACCATAGTGAACGCGCTCCCACATTCGTGCACATGCCACACACCTGTTTTCCACGTCCTGTCAGTCCACTCCGTCGGTCCGCATTTATTTCGTTGGTCAGCCATCACGGTTGGGTGCGCACTAGATCGCTGTTAAACCATCTTCTACGCCACAGTCCTCGTGTTCAACAAACATTTCTCCCGAATTCGCCTACCATGCACAACTCTCCACTTTCAAACCGAGCGCCGCTGTTACTTCCGGGTTTTTAGCGCCAAGCACTTGACGCTAGCGTGTGACGTCATGGCGAAATACTAGGTTTTAAAATAAAAATTTTCTTTTTTTTGTACAGTCTAAGTGCATGGGGTTATGATAGATCGAATGAGTATACCTTTATGTACTCACTAACATTTATGTTGATCATAAAATGTTGTTTTGATGAAGAAAACTGTTATTTTTTAGAATCAATTGGCTTAGGGCACTTGGGCAAACTACGGCCCGGGGGCCACTTGTGGCCCGTTAAACGTTTCAATCCAGCCCCCCAAACTTGAAAAAAATTAAATGAATAAGCCTTGTTAATGGTTTATTTTCTAAATACTGTGGTTTTTCAAAGACATATATATTGTTGTAATGCTTTTGTTCACTTTCGTTTAAAATTAAATGTATTTTAGGACTCATTGTGCCCCCCCCCTCCCAATCAAAAAGTTTGCCCATCCCTGGCATAGTGGATGGGCCGAGGAGTTTAAAAGGCACACATCATGCATTTTTCAGTCAGTTTTAGCCAGGGCTTGGTATGGGGAAGACCAGCTGGTTTACATGTAATCATTAAATTTTCCCAAGTTTTATTTAAGTTAATTGGACAAAACAAAAAAAACGCAATATTCTTCTGCCAGAGAGTATGTAATATTCTTCTGCCATTTTATTGTAGAGGGCCATTTTGAGCCCCTAACAATATTATTCAACCAAGAGATCATGAGTCGTCGCCCACTTACTTTCTGAAGTCAGCTGGGATGTCACGGCTGTGACCCTCGTGAGGATAAAGTGGTTCAGATGGAAAAGTAGGACTAAGGGCTTTTTCTCAGGTTTCCATGCGCAAATCCATGTATATTAGGTTAATTGGAGACTCTAAATTCTCTACTCATCAAATGACATTCGTGACCCTGATGGATAGATAAAATAGATTATTAATCTGCCATGGGAAGTCCAAGGTGTCTGGTAGAAAGAAATGCATTCATACACTCATTACACAGTCAACCAAGCAAAGACACAAAGCCTAGGGCAGGGGCGGGCAAACTTTTTGATTGGAGGACCACAATGGGTTCTAAAATATGACAGAGGGGCCGGACCAGGAGCAGATGGATGGAGTGTTTTGGAAACCTCACCTCATCTGAGAAAAAAAATACATTTAATTTTAAATGAAAGTGAATAAAAGCATTCCAACAATAATATTTGTCTTTGAAAACCACAGTGTTTAGAAAATAAAACATTAACAAGGTTTATTCATTAAATTTTTTTCAAGTTCGGCGGCCCGGATTAAAACTTAACGGGCCGCATGTG
This sequence comes from Idiotropiscis lumnitzeri, assembly GCF_059441095.1. Lineage (NCBI taxonomy): Eukaryota > Metazoa > Chordata > Actinopteri > Syngnathiformes > Syngnathidae > Idiotropiscis > Idiotropiscis lumnitzeri. The sequence continues at coordinate 121,611 of NW_028283692.1, forward strand.
GCCCCCGGGCCGTAGTTTGCCCTCGCCTGGCCTAGGGCATAAACACATACATGTAATATCCAATCCGCTTATTCTCACAAGGATAGCGTGCTGGAGCCTACCCAGCTGTCAACGGACAGTAGGCGGGGCACACCCTGAAGTGGTTGCCAGCCAATCGCAGGGCACGCAAAGACGAACAACCATCTGCGCTCAAACTCACTCACAAATGCAACCTCCACACAGGAAAGCTGGGTCCCGGGATCGAACCCTGCACCTTGGGACTGCGAGCCGGATGTCCTAACCAGTCTTAACTCATTAAATACCAGCCATTTTCACTGGAGCAACCCGCTCAATCCCAGCGTTTTCCTGGGTTTTGACTAATATTGCAAGGCCCACAGAATATAGTATTCTAATGCTATATAGACATGGAGCACACCCGAAGAAAGATGAGCCTCTCTTCTTTCAACAGAAAAAAAATGTTTGTTCCTATCTTTTTCCATTCTTGAGCAATCAGCATTTGAAAATAGCTAAATTTCATGAAAACTCCAATCCCTGGGGAAAAAACTGAGAAAATGAGCTTTGTAAACTGATGCATTTTGACCATAATTTGAATTTTGACACTATTATTTATGGCTTTTATGACACCTCTAACATCTAAATAATGCATGCCTTCTATAAAATAACAAAAAAAAGCACAAAAAATGTTTTTGATAAAATAAATTTATTTGCACATAACACTAAACGACTGAACTGTTGAACTATGTACAAAAATGAAATACATCAGTGTCATACATACTTTTTTTTTGTGTGATATAAAATAAAACAGTTGCCTTGATGCAAGGGCACACAACATAGTTCACACCACATTCTTGTTTCACTCCGTTTGCCTTTGCGCAAACAGACCCGACACTTTCGTTGTGGTCTGGCTTTGCTGGTCCGTGGAAAATAGGCGAGCTTGTGTTTGTCCACTGGGGTTTGTGTGAAAATAATTGTCTGGGAAGTGATTGCTGGCATCCGCGATGTGCTGCAGAAGCTCATCCGTGAGAAACAGCTGCAGGAAATCAGCTGGCTCCTCAGACTCCAAATGGGCAGCGGCATTCAGTGGTCCAGGGGTTGCTGTAAAGTCGATTTTCCTCGGTTGCCATCCAGTGTGACGCCATCCGGAACCACTGCTTCCTGATGCACAACCTGTAAATTACAGAAATATAAACAATTGGAAATATATATTTATTGCTGCATTTTATTGCTGGCGTGTGAAGTTTCATATTATAATTTACCTTTCTTTACACCAACAAGACGAGGAGGAACTTTCTTGCCGCGGGATGCACAATCTGTGAATTTTAGAAAGTATGCATGATTACCACACCATTCAGTATTGTTGTTTCCTCGTCGGGAGGAGATGCGCTCGCGCGTAACTGCACATTTACGCGACATTTTCTGCCCGCAAGATGCATGATATGTACAATAAAAGCATGAGGGCTAAAACCACATGTTCAATGGTAACTTGCGAGCGTTTACTTCCTCGTCGGCGAGGACTTACGCTCGCGTGTAATTGTGCAATAGGCGCCCGGACGAGAAAGTCAGCGAGCAAGCTTGCGTCTAACTGCACATTTACGCGACATTTTCTGCCCGCAAGATGCATGATATGTACAATAAAAGCATGAGGGCTAAAACCACATGTTTAATGGTAACTTGCGAGCGTTTACTTCCTCGTCGGCGAGGACTTACGCTCGCGTGTAATTGTGCAATAGAGGCGGCCGGACGAGGAAGTCAGCGAGCAAGCTCGCTTCTAACTGCACATTTACGCGACATTTTCTGCCCGCAAGATGCATGATATGTACAATAAAAGCATGAGGGGTAAAACCACATGTTCAATGGTAACTTGCGAGCGCTTACCTCCTCGTTCGGGGGGATCTGGTGAGGACTCTCAGCTGCTTTGGCTATTGTCCGAAGGCAGGCGATGCAGGCCGCAAGTCACGCGCACCCTCTTTAGACGCCGTTTTGTTGTGACGACGACGAAGCGTCATCCTCTCAACCAAAGCGTCTCCATCGCCTTGATGCTTTTAGGAAGCTTTTTTTTACAAAAAAGCATTCCTCGATCGTCATTTGCTTGGAGGATTTCATTGCTAACGCTACTAATGCGACTGCTGCTAGTGCTGCCGATGCTGCTGCTACCCACGCTGCTCTCCACACTTATAAGTCTACCCCAGGATCCCGCCCCCCCATTTGTACCTCTGGCGCAGATTCAAGGCGGATCTTTTGCACCTCTGCCCCCTGCTGGGTGATTTTTACATGATTCACAATGCGGACAAGGCTGATTCTCAGTCAGAGGTTGCATCAGACCCTTATGTACACTATGACGTAAAAAAGACAGGAAACGTACTTATACGTCTTTGGTAGAGGGCGCCATTGCATTAAAAGACGTCTTTGTACGTCTAAGGGAGTAAATGAGTTGAACAAAGTACAGGGTCCTTCACCTGACTACAGATGATCTTCTGGGGACTTTATTTGGTTTTAATCACTTTTGGGGTCTGTATCTATGCACACTCCCTGGTTTTGCTACCTTCCCGGGTACCACATACACACTGCTTAGTTTCTCTGCCTTCGTGGGTACCACATACATATTGCTAGGTTTCTCTGCCTTCCTGGGTACGACATACACACTGCCTGGTTTTGCTACCTTCCTGGGTACCAGTCACACAAACGTCAGACGACTCAGCACATACCGACTGTCTCAGCACTACACACTTTCACTCCAAGGCAGTGCTGTGAACCAACTTACTGACAAGAGGTAGTATTTAGAATTTTAAAAAGTGCTTGAAAGGTTTTGTTCATGTAAAACCAACAGATTATGACATTATTATTATTATTTAAATCAGTATTAAACAGCATCAGCATAGGTTAAAGATATTATACAGACTATATACGATAAAAAAATACTAAACCACCCTTGCTTTTCCGTCATTTCTTGTATAAGTTAACACACAGATGTATAACATTTGTTTATACAAATATAACGATTAAAAAGTAGCTGATTAGAGTTTTAATTTTGTATTCATTAATCTGTAATAAAAATGGACATATTTTGGTTAATAAAATTAACAAGAAATAAAAGTAAAGGGTGTTCTAATACTTTTTTCAAGATTGTCCTAACATACATTTAATGTTTACAGTATATGTCTTCGGAAGAAGGGCAGCATTAGATTTTTTTTTTGTTCTCTCTCTTTGACTTCTGAATTTGAATTTCTGTCACAGATGTGCTTGAATTCTATTTTGGATGATTTGTGTTAAACTGCACAAATATTTGAAGAGCCATAGAATTCAAGAATCACACCAGTGCTGCTACTCCTCCGAACGGGTGAACGCCCTTGATTAACAACCTGCGTTGAGGTGGCTTTTGAGATTCGTGGTGTGGGAGAAAAATCTCTGAAGGCATTCTTAGACTTCAAGAGAGGGTCCACAATTTTCAAAGATTCACTTCCGTCTGAATCAGAGGCCTCACTTGTATCCGGAATATATTCATCTCCACTGTCATCTGAGTTGGAGTAATAATGCTTATCCATTCCAAAGTCAGCCTGTTTTTTTAATCTAAAAAACAACAACAACAACGAAATATAAAGGATAGAAGGCAGGTGACCAATAAAATATATGCAATTTGCTTGTAAGATTCCCTGAAATCTATATGGGTTGTTTACCTGTATACTTTTGGTCCTCCTGAGCCTTGGGATAGTAATATGGTCTGGGTCTGAGGAACAAAGTTCAGGGGCAGGATTTGACAATGATTCGTCAGAATCTGTGTCGTTATTCCAAGGAAGATTCAGCCCATATTTTTTGTCCAAGGGAGGAGACTGGGTTGCATCAGAGTCCAAGAGAAAATTGAGAACCCATTAAATACTTAATCCCCAGAGGAATCTGCACAGAAAAAGGTCTTAATTCTATTTGAAAAAAAAAAAAAAACTAAAATATTGATGAATGATATTATGACAAAATAATGTAATAACAAAATTAGAATGATTTTAGGAAATTATTTGCAAAACCAAAACATTGTGGTACGATAATAATGCATATAATTATTCTACGCAGCTATATTTAACAAAAACACTTAATTGACCGTAACAAAAAGCTCCCGGGAGGAAAACTACATTAAATGTTTTTTTAACAGGGCAGTGAAAATATTGGAAAATAAAAAAAATAATGAATAAAATAATATGAAAAAAGAATTCAATGTGTATCGATGGACCCATATGAAATACTTATATTGCTATGTACTTATCAGCCATATCGCCCAGCCCAATATGTAACTGCAACTTCAAAACCTCGGGCCATAACAGGATTGTAACATGGGATGCATATCTTCATTCCTAAATTTGTAGATCCCGAGGAGGCTGCTCAATGGTCCTGGTAATGTAAACCTCAACCAATTCGGTCACAGCCAATGTTCTCCATCCTTGTTAAGAAGTTTTGAAATGATTTAATAGATATACTATTGCAAACTATACCAGAATTTTATACATTTTAAACTTTTGATCACAATTTTACCTATTTTCTAAAAATCTGAAGAATCCACATGCCAAATCACCTGCTGTGGACACATAGGTTCTGTTCTGACAGATAATTCAGTTACAGGTTGTGTACTTAAAGCCAATAAGAGGGCAATGCAGCAGTCGACAGCCTGACGAAAGCTTAAGTCTCCCAATGAGAGAACTGTAGTGGCTGGTAGGTTCTTAGATTGTAACATAGTAAAGACATACACTACGCATAACTGTATATCATATGATGATGAGGGAAAATATTATTAGCTACGATTTATGTCCAGATATATTAGAAAACTTGTCCAACCAGCACAGGTCTATCTAACTGTAATTTTAACATCTCAAGACACGACAGGATGACCACATGATACGCATACCTCCTTTTCAGAGTCTGTCAAACCTTGAGAAGGCTGCTTCGATGTTCTGGTGGCATCAACCTCAGCCGATTCAGTCATTGTCGGTTGTCCTCCATCCTAATGAACAAGTTGAATATTAATTTAATGAATTAAAAAAAAGAAAATGGATCAGAATTTTACACATTTTAAAGAACAAGTTCACGAATGAAACAAAACCAATTACTTTAGCGCATGACAATTAATCTTCAGTAGAGATATGTTGTGACTGATATTTCAGTCACAGGTTGTCTTTTGAACGCCACCAGGGCCGCAATGGAGCACAGGACAGCCAAAAGTCTTCTTGTCGGACAGCTGTAGTGGCTGGTAGGTTCTAAGATTATAACATAGTAAAGGCACATACAACTCCTAACTGTATTTCATATGATAATGAAGGAAAAGATGATTAGCTATGATTTATGTCAACAATAAAAATGGCTCTACGGGGTCCCCACGAACGCAAACCTGACAGTTGGGTGTCAGATGGCCAACATACCTGACTCGCAATTCAACTCAACTGGACCCCACAACACAAGAAAAAGCTGAGTGAGCCTCAAACCAGACATACACATTCACTGACAAATATCCTGTGACACCAGATATATTAGAAGTCTTGTCTAATCAGCACACGTCTATCTAACTGCAATTTTAACATCTCGAGACACGACAGGATGAGCACATGATACGCATACCTCCATTTCTGAGTCTGTAAAGCCTGGAGGAGGCTGCTTCGATGTTTTAGTAGCATCATAAATTTATTGAATTAATTATATTTGAGGTTGGATTAGATTTTTACACATTTTAAGCCTTAGCCACCCAAAACAAAACATAAGCTCATGAATGAAATAAAACTAATTAATTTCGCCCATGCCAATTAATCTTCTGTAGACACGTGTTGTGACCAGTGTTGTTTTTGGCAGGCATTTTAGATTTTGTCCAAGTCATTTGGACAAAGTGCTGATTTGTTTACATCACATTTAGTCATCCCAATTCGTTATAGTTTTAGTCCAGTTTTAGTCAACGAAAACTAAAAAAAGGGTTTTAGTCCAGTTTTAATCGACGGAAACGCAAAAAAAGTTTTACCCTAGTTTTCGTCAATTTATTCACAAAGGTTTTAGTCCAAGCGGCACGGTGGCCCAACTGGTTAGCATGATGGCCTCACAATATTGAGGTCGTAGGTACGATTCTGGCTCCGGCCTTCCTGCGTGGGTTTCCTCTGGGTAATCCGGTTTCCTCCCATATTCTTAAAACATGCATGGCAAGTTGCTTGGACACTCTAATTGCCCCGAGGCATGAGTGTGAGCGTGGATGGTTGTTCGTCTATGCATGTCCTGCGATTGGCTGGACACCAATTCAGGGTGTACCTCGCCTACTGCCGAAGACAGCTGGGATAGGCTCCAACACCCCCCGCGACCCTAGTGAGGAGAAGCGGTACAGATAACGGATGGATGGATGGATGGATGGGTTTAAGTCCATTTGAGTTAAAACAAGGCATTCAAGGTTTCCACCCAATAACAAAGACTTTTGGATGGACTACTACATCACAAACAGAAAAAAGTGGCAACAGTGGAATCAATACTCACTGCTCCAAAATAAGCAGAGAAGCAAAACATTTTGTTGGGCAACTGTTGTGGCTTTATTTCACTAAAAGCAACATAAAATAATTTATGAACCACATGCTAACAATTTTGTCTAGTCAACGAAAAAAATTCATGTACATCACGTCATGTTTTCGTCATAAAAGAACCTCGTATAGCTTGTCATCGTCATTAAAAAAGGGGCGTTAACTAAGTATTTTCGTCATAGTCATCAGTGACGAAAACAACACTGGTTGTGACTGATATTTCAGTCCCAGGTTGTCTCCTGAACACCACCAATTGGGCAAGGGCGCGCAGGAAAGCCTGGGGTCTTCTATTTTTACAGTATAGAAAGGCTAAATATCAAATTGAAACAGTGTTTTATATCATGAATATACAGGGTTGGTGCTGGTTCTGGTAGGGAAACCACAACATAAAGATGTCCTTAATTAGTCCCACAATGGGGATATTTGCAATATGGCATATGATGGCCTAACAGGGCCACCGCCCAGAAAGGAGTAACGCAGAACTTTGTAATACTGTCACTCCCTGACCAGTTCGTTGTTCCTGCAGAGCCAAACTTTGACTCAGACCCACAAATTTGAATTACAGATAGTGGACAATGGAGAACTCCCCCAGTCAGTCAGCATGTTCAACTTCCATAGAAACCTCACATACATTTATTAGATTGCCAAACTAATTGGAAACTACATCACCAGAACACCACAAGTGGGCTCTGTTATTGTACTTAAAGATGCATCTTACAAACCTGTGTTCTCCAAGTCCAGCTGGTCCATAGTCTTAAGTTATTTCTTCGCCAACATCAATGTCTCGGAGCGCAAACAGACAGAGGTGTGGTCTGTCCTCTGTTGTCATCTTCTTCATTTTACAGTTGGGGTGCATGTGGTCATCATTAACCAGTCTTCCCAGACTGCCATCTTCTTGAGCTGCATCAACACTTAAAATAGATTAAAAAAAAAAAAAAACAATTATTCAATCAATGTCAGAAATTAATCTTTGAGACAATCTTGTGTACACAAAACATAAAAATAGGAAATCCACAATTTTTAAATCTAAATCAAATCATACAAGAAATTTCTATTGGAATCAGACCCTATTAACAGCTTGTCTTTGAGACTTCATGATCTATATTTTCATTTGTACAGATTCAACGCATGAATAAAAGTAATTATACATTTTTGCTTAGAGAATGATTTTTCCCCTAACACTTATGGGATGAGTATGTGTTTATTTTTTTAAATAAAAACAAAAATAAGATAACATCTCAATCTTTGCCTCACCTCCAAGTTTTTTCTTGCCGGCGGAAGTCAAACAAAAAGACAGTGCCTCTTCCATCCATCTTCCTGCGTTGAGATTCATCAGAATCTATCAATTTTCCTCTGTACTCCATAATAAAGAATAAAGTCGTCTTTCCTGAAAGGGGCCTTGGTAAATACTCCTCGACCTAGTTAACAGGGAAATCAAGTTAGCTTCGTCATATTTTTAAGCACACAAATAAGGAGTCATCATATTCATTTGTGCCACTATACTAATGTAGGGTGGTTTGAAACATTGCTTCTTGTGAGGGATAGAGCAGAGCCCTTCTTTATGATTTTAAAGGAACAGACCAGCCAAAATTCATTTTCCAGCATTGCATTAGCCAGTATGTATTAGGACTGAAAGTACAAATGTCAATTGCACCTGGTTACGTAAAAAAAAAACTTTAAGATTATTTAGTTTCAAAACAATGACATACACTGTACACAGTCATATTGGATCGCGTCACGTGATCTCTGTGACGTATTACGTGCTTTACACTAGACTATCAATATCGGACTTGTTCACCGGTCTATTGTGGTATAAAAATGCCGGAGGGCGTCATCAAGTACAGCCTTAATTTAGATAGAACTCCTACCATCAGGTTTCACACTCACTGAAATAACTTGAAACTGACAAAAGTGGCAAAAGAAAAGGTCAAGACACTCTTAATGTAAAATAACCACTTAAAAAACGATGTCAGCTTGGTTATCAGAAAACAATAATATATCTTAGCAAAAGCGTTAACTTCATACCTTTAAATTAGTTTATATACTTCGCTTCTAACTCTGCAGTCTTGTCCAGACCCTTGACTGCATGTTCAATAGTATCCTGCTTTGGGGACTTCCTGCATCTCAGGGAAGGCATTGTTTATTCTATAAAGAAAAAAGACAGTATTGTGTTGAGAATTATTAATACTATGGGCTAAATGGAGTTTTAACAATATTAGTGTAAGAAAAATAAATTATAAATTAAAAAAATATCAATTCCTCCATCCCAATTAACGATTTCAACCATAATAGTTTATATTGAAGTTTAAACAACAGACACAGACAGATTTATGCAGTGTGACTACAAAAATCTTACCAAAATTGCATTCACAGTAACCTTTGCTTTAAGAATCATGTAATTAACCAGTGAACATCGTGTCTTACACAAAAATTAATGACAGAAATTATCATGGTACTTGCATTCTGTGGTTCTATAACAAAAGTGCAAGCTGTTAGCTCCGCAAAGCTAACGCAACAAGCTAGCGTCCCTCGTGCTCACATTCAATGCAAACCTGACCACCGGATGACAATACGCGTCGGTTTAGTTCTTTAAATGAGTAAAAGCACCATGACGTTTTATAATTATTCAATGCTTAACCGGAGCTCGTCAATTATGTCGATGTAGGAGCACATGTTTGCTAGGCCAGTGTTGTAGGCCCACATCCATGGTGCTACTTTGTATAGTGTTTTCCACACAACTATCTCTAACTATGAACAAATGCACTCGACGCATGTTTTGAAAAAAACCCAACGAAAAACACTTACCTCTCCGTTTCAACAGCAGTTCGAACTTCGAAGTGGTGATATTCTCCAGCGTTAAGCACCTGCTCGAACTGCGAATAGGTCAAATTCAACAGCGTCTTTTTTCTGTCTTAATAAGGACGCGATGAGAGGAGGAGCGCTTGCCTTTCCGTCAGCACGCCCCGCGCGGGTGGTGCTGCTTTATCACTCTCTATCTGTGCCCGCCCGCCGGCACGTCGATAGAAAAATAATATTCCTTCAAACATTACTTTCATCTTCTTAACGTTTTGTAGTGAATTTAACAGGTTCACCACTTTTTTCAAATACACCAATGGAAAACAGGTCTTAATTGAGGAAACATACAAAGAGCGTCTCACAAACACCTGATGATGAGCAATGTAATTTGATCACGTTTTTTGTCACTGCCTGGACGTTGGGTTCACTGGCCTGGTGGCAGTGGCTTGTAGACACTGTCACTGAGTGGGAACGGATCTCAAGGTGGGTCAAACTAACCCAAGCAGTGGATCGGTCCGTTTTTTAAATTTATTAATTTTTTTATTTTATGTATTTATTTATTATTTAATACAAGGGCTTCGGCTCACTACCAGTGGGCGGGACCAAAGAATTTGGGTTTCCTTTGAGCTAGGAGGCAGTCAAAGGCAGTCCAATCCCCGGCAACATAAAGCGCCTAGCTCTGGGGACATGGAATGTCATTTCTCTGGTAGGGAATGAACCCGAGCTGGTGTGTGACTAGACCAGTGGTTCTCAATTATTTCCTGTCATGCCCCCCCTACCAAGAAGAAAACAATTCGCACCCCCCCCACCACAATTTTCTTTTACATTTCGTACTAATGTACATGTTCTTTGCATATTAATGTTAGATTGTCAATAAAATATCTTACCTTAACAAAGCTAAATTGATAAAAATAAAATATCATTTTGAGAACGACTATTGTGAGGATCTCGAAACTCAGTACTCTGTGGTGCTAATATTGATGAGATGATAAATATGTTGAAGCCACAGAACAAAAAGATTAGATATTGTTTGGAAATTAATGACGTACATAAAGGAATATCAGCCTTGATTGGAGTACATTACTGCATTTAAATTTTTAATAAAAATGAAACAATTATTGATGTTATGACCACTATGAAGAATTTAAAAAACAATATATAGGGATAATTATAGTTTTCATTTTGTTATGTGTAGTCTGTTCATGTTGCATTATTTTTATGACAAAGACGATGGTTAATCGTAGGTTTGTTGCCCAAATGTACCATTACAACCTGATTAATGTTGAGAATGACGAACTCAAACTGGACACTGAAACGTAAAAACACATGGACTTCTTGCCCCTGTCCTCACACGTGCACACACACACACACCATACACGAAGATCCGGGAGGTAAGGACGGCTGTCCTACAGGATGCGGATGGAAGAACAACTGCAGCGGAACAATGCCAGGGATGTCTGGAGGGGCCTGAAGACCATCTCAGGCCACGGACAAGCAGGTAAGACCCAGAAGGGGGGGGGCTTCAGTGGGCAAATGAGTTGAACCTATTTTTCAATAGGTTTGATCAAATGTCTGACCCCGCTCAGGCTTCCCTGATGCAGCCCCCACCCACCCCTCCTGCCACTGCGAACAAGACCCTCTCTCCCCCTCTCTCGCCCCTCTCTCTCTCCACAGGCTCCAGTTCCCAGCCTCATCAGACAACCACCACTTCCTCCTGCTCAGCCTTGTTCCTCACAACATCTCAGGTGAAGAACCAGCTGAGGAAGATGAAGGCGAGGAAGGCGGCAGGCCCAGATGGGATCAGCTCCCAGCTCCTCAAATCCTGCGCAGACCAGCTGTGTGGAATCGTCCAGCACATGTTCAACCTGAGCTTGAAGCTGGGCAGAGTCCCCCAGCTGTGGAAAACATCCTGCCTGGTTCCGGTTCCAAAGACACCCCATCCGAAGGAGCTCAACAACTTCAGACCAGTGCCGCTGACGTCTCATCTGATGAAGACCCTGGAGAGACTGGTCCTCGTCCATCTGCGCCCCCTGGTCAGCTCCTCAATGGACCCACTCCAATTTGCATACCAGCCTGGCATCAGTGTGGATGATGCCATCATCTACCTGCTCCACACTTCACTCTTCCACCTGGAGAAGGCGGGGGGCACGGTGAGGATCATGTTCTTTGATTTCTCAAGTGCTTTCAACACCATCCAGCCCGCCTTATTGGGAGACAAGCTGGAGCAGGCGGGAGTGGCCCACCACCTCATCACATGGATTCACAACTACCTCACAAACCGGCCACAGTACGTGAGAACACAGGACTGTGTGTCTGACGTGCTCCTCTGCAGCACGGGAGCGCCGCAGGGAACTGTGCTGGCTCCCTTCCTGTTCACCCTCTACACCTCGGACTACAAATACAATTCCACAACCTGTCACCTGCAGAAGTTCTCTGATGACTCTGCGATTGTCGGCCTCATCACTGACGATGACGATCGGGAGTACAGAGGGGTTACGCAGGGGTTCGTGGACTGGTGTCAGCAGAACCGCCTCCAAATCAACGCTGGGAAATCCAAAGAGCTGGTGGTGGATTTCCGCAAGCGTCGGCACTCTCCACCTGCACCAGTGAATATCCAGGGAACAGACATTGAGAGGGTCTCAACTTACAAGTACCTGGGTGTTCATCTGAACAATAAACTGGACTGGAGCGACAACACAGACGCTCTCTATAGGAAGGGTCAGAGCAGACTCTTCCTACTCAGGCGGCTGAGGTCCTTTGGCGTTCGGGGAACACTCCTCAGGAACTTCTATGACTCGGTGGTTTCATCAGTCATCTTCTATGGAGTGGTCTCCTGGGCAGGAGGCATCTCGGGCCGAGACAAAAAGAGACTGGACAAACTGGTGAGGAGGGCCAGCTCTGTCCTGGGCTGCTCCCTGGACTCTGTGGACTCAGTGGGGGGCAGAAGGATGACGGCAAAACTGTCATCAATGCTGGACAAACCAGCCCACCCATTCAATGACACTCTGAGAACACTTTACAGCTCCTTCAGTGACAGACTTTTACACCCTCGCTGTACCAAAGAGAGATTTCGCCGCTCCTTCCTGCCAACTGCTGTCAGACTTTTTAACAAGAACATTGGGTCAGGCCTACAAACGGGAGGGCATTAGTGCAATTGTGCAGTCCTAGGATGCAATATTAACTACTACTGTACTTTCAGCCAAGGGTGTACTTAAATATTGACCAATGATGTATTTTGTTTACCATTACAGTATTCTTATTACAATACTTCTATCACTGTAGTATTTCTACCACTGCAGGATGTTCACTATTACAGTACTTTTATCATTGCAGTACTTTTATCATTGCAGTATTTTTCTATCATTGCGGTACTTTTACTATTACAGTACTTTTACCATTGCAGTACTTTTACCATTGCAGTACTTTCATCATTGCAGTATTTTTCTATCGTTGCAGTACTTTTACTATTACAGTACTTTTACCATTGCAGTATTTTCTATCATGCAGTACTTTTCTATCATTTCAGTACTCTTACCATTACAGTACTTTTATCATTGCAATATTTTTATGATTGCAGTATTTTCAATCATTCAGTAGTTTTTATCATTACAGCGTTTCCCCCTCCGTATAATGGACAAACATTAGGAGTGTTTCCTTACACTTAGATACGTTTATACTGTGTATATTTGCATGCTTTTTCTGAATGTCTGCTGCTAATGTTATACATTAACGGCTACATTACGCCGCCGACTCTGTGTGATCTATATCTTTGCTGCTGTAACACCTCAAATTTCCCCATTGTGGGACTAATAAAGGACATCTTATCTTATCTTATCTCTCCTACAACGAGGCAAGGGCCTCCACCAAGTCACCCCAGGGACAAGTTTTATTCCCTGATGGTCATCAAATTATGAGGATCTCATTCTACGCCGGAAGGGAGGAGGGGAATTTTTCCCTAATGTGAGGTTTTCGCTCCTCCACTGATGATCACACTGTTGTATGATTTCATTATGATGATCTGTCTTAAAGCCGTAAGGACATGATTTTTAAATCCACAACAGGGGGGAAATGTAAGATGGGCTGAGGATAGGTAATCAGTTTGTGTATTCATAATCATGTTTTTATACACTCATTAATGTTGAACACACACAGAGACACTTACTTGTTATTTTAACACACACACACACAGACACCGTATCCTGAAGATGTGTTTAGTTAAACTGACCTTGGGTTATGATTTTCTGCCTGCTGGAGTCCCTGGTGATTAGTTATTGATGCTTTAGTTAAACTGACCTTTATACCGTGAGTTATTGATGTTTTCTGTCTCTTGGTGATTAGTTGTTGATGCTTTTCTGTCTTCTGGTGATTAGTTATTGATGAGTTAGTTTCAATAAAAAGGCAGAACGGAGGGTGAGAGTCAGAGGGTGTGCGGGATTGAACTGGCAAGACGGCTGTTTCACCTCCTGGCTCCCTCTCCCATTCTGAATGGCACAAAACGAAAACTTTAGTAAGTTATTTCAGTCTAAAAAAGGCGTCAGGGCATTTTTAAACCGGACAGTAAGTCGCCACTGTCTTGGTTCCTTTTTGTGCCTTGACCCATACCGGAATTATTGAAAGGATGCAGTCCTATTTACAGGCCCCAGTGACACCCCAGGTTTCTGTTGTTTGTACGAGGGCGCTTAATAGGTACTGCTATTCACAATCGTCTTAGGCTGTTTCTTTGCAGAAGTTTATGGACAATGTGTAGTGCTGTAGGATGCAGTCTAGAGCATTCTTGACATTGAAGCTTTTGTTTCCAGCAACTGCTAATGCGACCGTGCATCAAACATGCAAAACACAGACCCTTGCTCCTCAAGAAGTCAATCTTATCCTTGTGATGCTTTCTCCTAAATTCCTTACCAATTGTGAGACTGTGTTGCTCTCCATTACAATTAGCACATGGTTTGGCAATAGCATCCACTGAAACAGGTTCTGCCTTTGGCGTGGTGGTTTTGTTGTTTTCCATCTTGGCGGGCACAATGACTGTTGTGAAGACTTTCTTTGATTTTGTTGTTTCTGTGTGTTGTGATTTTGTTTTCTGTTTTATAGAAATCTTTCGTGCTTGTCAACAAAGTCAACAAAATCCTTAAACTTCACTCTTCTATTTGTTCTTTCTTGGAGATTGCAGGCAAATTTTCTCCAAGATTCTATAAGTCTGTATGGAAGTTTGTTTGCCAATGCCTTTATATTAGCCATGTTGTCCAAGTCCTCCATGTAATTAACATCTGCCAATATGTTCGAACAGCCCATAAGGAATAATGTGAAAGACTGAAGTGCAACACCATCTTCAGACTTGATTGTTGGCCAATCCATGGCTTCCTTTAAATATGCTTCTGCTATCATGAAGTCATCACCATAAAACTCCTTCAAGATTTGTTTTGCTTTGGTATATCCTGTCAGAGGTTCCATATGGATGCAGCTCTTCACCAACTCATGTGGTTGTTCACTAGTATACTGCAGCTAAAATTGAAGATGATCACGGTTATCACTTGTACGGCCTTCAATCCCATGTTCAATGGCACCTATACAGGTTTTATAATGCAGAGGGTCGCCTGTAAAACGTAGGAATGGAAAGTTCGGGAAGAAGCGATGCTTTTTGACTCTTTGCTAAGTATTCTGCGACACTGGCTTGCTGTGAGATTGCGTGGCAAAGGCCATCAAGCACATGTCCCTGTTGTTCTCTACTTTCTGTCTGATGTGGAAATCTAGCCATTGGAATAGTCGAAGTGGGAGCATTTCAGGTCAACACTGCTTGTTGCTCTGATAGGCTGTGATGGTAATTCAATGTTTTTCCTTGTTTAAATTGTAACACACTCATCAGGAATGTGGATACCATCCTCCTGGGTATTTTCATATCTTCTCAAGACATCCAATTTAGCATCAGACTCAGGGAGTGCCGTTTGCATTGCATGCATTTCCTTCTTTGCTTTAATTGCAGCTTCTTCTTGCTCAAGTGCCAACCTTTGTTGTAAATCAGCAGCCTTTGCCTTTAAACATGCTCGTTCCATTTGAGCCTTTAATTTAATTGAAGACGTTGACAGAAGTGAGCTTCTGTCTGTTAGATTCTTTACTTCTACTTCTATGGGTGTAGTTAGTTGATGCAGATCTACTATCAGCAGGTGATATTTGTTTATTGCATCCTTCCTCTGCACGTTTCAAAACGTCCTTCTTCCATTGCTCACATTTCCATTAATTACATTTTTTGGATCAAACCAGTTATTTTGGTCATCGGCAAAATCCTCTTCAGTCTTTAAATTTTGCAGACCGGAATTGAGGTCCACAAATTCTTGCTCCATGCCGCTAAAGCAAACACGAACCTCAGTTTTTTACAGCGTCAACATTTGCATCATCCTCCATCAATTGTTCAATTTGACGTTGCATGGAGGTCAATTGAGCAAATTTGCAGCTGCGTGCCTGCATCCGTTTAGGCTTGTGATCTTCTACAGCTTTTCTCCGTCATTTTTAATGTCCGCTTTCCACTGTCTTGTTCCTCCATGTCAATCCACAATGAAGCAAACAAAAACGTCAAACTGACTGTAGCGTCTCAATTTGTAGGTCAGCCGAATGACGATCAAAGTTTTAAGCAGTTTACTCACGCACCTGTTACGTGCGCGTCCTTGTTAACTCGCGATGCTTGTCAAGTATGGACGCATGCTAACAGCTAGCAGCTCATTGTCCCGACTGGAAAGTTGCTCCTTAGCTGTGATGTGCCTAGGGTTACACTATCTATCATTAACAAACACAGCCAGCCCTCCTCTTTCCTCTTCCCGCTTTCCAGTGTCCTGTCCGCAAGTAGTATTTGGAAGCCGTCAAATTCCACAACGGTGTCCGGCGTTAGCTCTGTTAGCCATGAATCCGTGAACATCAGCAAGCTAGCTCATTGGAAGTTCCTCTCGTGCCGCGTTAGCGCTGTTAGCTCGTCCATTTTCTTGGGAAGGTATCTAACATTTCCCATAAAAACGGACGGGAGGACGGGGTGGTCACGCCTCCTCTTTGCCTGGCGTTTCGCCCCCGCGCGACATCCCCCGTCTCTTCCTCCTCAACTCGCGGGGGATATCGGGTCTCGCTCCGGGAGTCGGCACGGGGTTAGCACGAAGTGCTAACAGCTGATGTCTTGTGTAAACGATTGATCCGTAGCTCCCAGTGACATCTCCGGACACGATCACGCAAAAAACAGCCCTCAGCAGCAATAAAACCACCGCAATTTGGATGTCCATTGCTGCGATGAGGTAAAATAAATAAAACTGGGTAAAGGGAAAAACACGCGAAAAAGGCTCAAATAGTGAGCCGTGCTGCTCTAGCAGGTAGCCACTCGCGTGGCGACGGAACCGGAAAAACAAATGTGGTCCCATCAAAATCTGATTGGATATTTAAAAATAAAAGCGTGAAAATTTGCTTATTTGTCTGTCGTCACCAATGATTAAAAAAATTAAAATCATTACAAAATCCTCAAGCTATCGTGATACCAGACGAGTTCTGCGGGACACCAGACCACCCCAGTTGTCCACAAAAAGTGGTCACTTCAAAATTTGATGTGGCATTTCAAAATAAAAAAATCACCTGAAATATGCACTGTGATCAACACTGATTTAAAAGAAAAATCTTTAAAAAATATCCTCAAACTATCGTGATACCAAACCAGGACTGGGGATACTAGACCACACCAGCTGTCCACCAAAAGTGGTCACATCAAAATGTGATGTGGCACTTCAAAATAAAAGTAGCCTGAAATTCGCTTATTTCACGGTCATCACCACTGAGTTAAAAAAAAACATAGCTCGAGCTTTCGTGATACCAGACCAGTTTTGTGGGACACGAGACTACCCCAGCTGTCCATAAAAAGTGGTCCCATTGAAATCTAATTTGTAATTTCAAACTAAAAGTTGCCTGAAATCTGCACATTTCACTGTCATCATGCCTGACTTTAAAATTTCATTAAAAAATATCCTCTAGCTATGGTAATACCAAACCAGGTTTGGAGGACACTAGACAACACAGCTTTCCACCAAAAGTAGTCCCATCAAAATGTAAGGAGGCATTTTAAAATAAAAGAGCTGGAGCTGTCGTAATACCAGACTAGTTTTGTTGGACACTCGACGACCCCAGCTGTTCATCAAAAGTGGTCCCATCAAAATCTGGTGTAATTTCACAATAAAAAAAAAAACACCTGAAATATGCACATTTCATTGTCATCAACACTGATTTTAAAATAATCATTTCAAAATACCCTCGAGCTATCGTGATATCAGACCCATTTTGGGGGACACTAGACAACCCCAGTTGTCCATCAATTGCGGTCCCACCAAAATGTGATACGGCATTTCAAAATAAAAGTAGCCTGAAATCAGCATACATCACTGTTATCAGGCCTGACTAAAATATCATGACAAAATATCCTCCAGCTATCATGATACCAGACCAGACATATTTCACTGTCATCACCATTGATTTTAAAAAATTAATTAAAAACTAGAGCTGCGAGCAGCTATAAAGGGCCCTCGCCACCCGGACAACGTTGGGGTACTGGCACGTTGGAAATGTGAAATATTTCCGAGAAATAACGTGAGGAATCTTCAAGAGGAATTTGCTTGTAGTTAAAGTTAGAGCAGCTTTTGTTTTCAAAGCCTCGTCAATGTTTGAAGTAAATTTGTTGGCAGGCACTACAGGTGCATCAAATCAAAGACTAATAGACTGAAAAACATTTTCTTTCCGAGAGCCATCACCATTCTGAACTCTCACACACATGCACACACACACGACCACCCTTACCTTGCTGAACAGCGACGTATTGTGTTGTATTTCTCCAATTTCATACTATTTTCCATCACAATATTTATTCTCTTATTTATCTAATTTATATATTTGATTAAATTATTGTTGTATTGCACTGGAGAGGGGAGCTCCCTAATCTTGTTGCACACTGTACAATGACAATAAAAGGATTTCGGATTCTGATAAATTTAGAATGGCCGACTTCCTGTTCAATTTAGCATACGGCTCCATGAGACTTTTTATTAGGTCTTGGCTTTGTACACACTTCATCAAATTTTCAGTTTGGTGAAACAGAGATATGGGGCTGTTTTTTTTTGTTGTTTTTTTTTTCTAGGGGGCGATAGCGAGCCATTTTTAAACAACTGTACGACAAAATAATAAAATATTGTGAATATTGAATCAACTCCCGGTTGGATGGACGCTGGCACGTTTGGCTGCCACTGCTCACCGGTAACTCTCAGAAATTTTTTGGATCCGCTTGTTGTACCTGCTTTAGCAGTTTACAATCCCTCCAGTTACAGTGATTTTATTTATTATCTGTATGTTGAGCGATCCCGATTCTCATGAATGCCACCCACCGATTGCATTGTCGCTGACGCGTCTACTGTGGCTAAAGTTTAGCTTACCTATCAAAGTTAGCACCTGTCTGCCATGTGGACCCGCAGGCCAGTCTGCTTCTCGCACTTCTGCCTGTTCCTGTCATGTCATCAACCTGTGTCAGGACAACTTCAATCCACTGCCGCTGAACTCCGCTGGATTTACCGACACATGCCCGAGGGAAACGCACCACCACCACTGCTCCTCCTCCCGAACATCGCTCGTCGACCCTTGAAGGATTGTATGGCAATTACCGGCATTTTAAACATTTATGGGACAGAATGTCAATTATTTAATTTAGCAGGTTTATATTTACTGAATATGCTATGATCGCAAAATTCCGGACGAACTGGCGAGGCTGCCCGGCTCACCGTGGCTTGTCATCGGGACCGGGAGGCGGCGCAGGCGACGCAGAGAGAGGAAGCAGTAGCGGGGCTGCAGGTCCGGTGTCTTGCAACGGCTGCGACGGCAGCCCCATAGGCAACCACTGCCGAGCCTGTACCTCACCAACGCCAGATCCGTGGTCCACAAAATCGACGACCTGGGATTACAAATCCTGGGAAACCGCTATGTGCGAGACAGCAGTGTGATCGTCGTCACGGAATCCTGGCTGCACGCAGACGTCCCCGACGCTAGCATCCAGCTGGCCGGGCGCTCGCTACATCGCGCGGATCGGACGAGGGACACCGGTAAGAGAAGGGGCGGGGTGGCTCTGTGTTTACATGCATGAGAACTGGTGCGGCGATAGCACGATCGTCGAGAAGCACTCTTCCCCCGACATCGAGTTCATGTCCGTTAAATGCCGGCCTTATTTTCTCCCGAGGGAGCTAACGGTCGTGATTGTCACAGCTGTTTACATCCCTCCCGACGCTAGCACTAGCACGGCGCTCTCGCTACTCGCGTGCGTCATCAATAAACATCAGCGGGCCCACCCTGATGGCGTTCACGTAGTAGCGGGAGACTTTAATAAGGCCAATTTAAAGACTGTACTCCCAGAGTTTCACCAGCATGTCAAGTGCCCAACGAGGGGAGACAACACTCTCGACCATGTGTACTCGAACATCAAGCACGCATACAGGGCCCTCCCACTCGCCCCCCTCGGCCAGTCAGACCACCTGTCCTTGCAGCTCGCACCTGCATACACCCCTCTCAGGCGCAGATTCAGGCCCACCACAAAGACTGTGAAAACCTGGCGTGACGGCGCCATGAGTGAATTACAGGACTGCTTTCAAGACACAAACTGGGGCCTCTTTGATCATCAGGACCTAGATGTCTACACACATTGTGTACTGGACTACATCAAGTTCTGCATGGAAACTGTGTCCCTACACAGGACTATACGGACCTTCCCAAATGCGAAGCCCTGGATGTCCAGCAGGGTTCGCTCTCTCCTCAAGGCCCGTGACGCTGCCTTCAGGTCAGGCGACAAAGCCCAGTACAGGGTGGCTCGTGCTGACCTGAGCAAAGGCATCAAGCTAGCCAAGGCAACCTACAAGGGGAGGCTGGAGGCCCACCTTGCCAGTAACAGACCACGGGAGGTGTGGCAGGGTCTACGGAGCATCACCAACTTCCGTGGCAGCAGCACGACCTCTGCAGACCCGAGTGCATCGCTGGCAGAGGAGCTTAACTGCTTCTTCGCTCGCTTTGACTCGTCCCAACCGTCACACCCCCGCACTTCATGCTCCAACTCCCCCCCACTCACCGTAGAGGAACACGATGTGAGGCGCGCGCTCCTGGCTGTTAAACCCAGGAAAGCTACTGGACCCGACGGAATACCAGGCAAGGTCCTCAAAACACCAACTTTCACATGTTTTCTGCAGGATCTTCAACCGCTCCCTGGCTCAAGCAGTCATCCCCTCCTGCTTGAAAACTTCCACCATTATTCCTGTCCCCAAAAAGTCACCAGCCGTCCACCTGAATGACTACCGTCCTGTTGCTCTCACACCAGTCATCATGAAGTGTTTCGAGAGGCTGGTTCTCCAGCACATCAGGGACTGCCTTCCTCCCACTCTGGACCCCTACCAGTTTGCATACCAGATCCACTGAGGACGCCATCAACACTGCTCTGCATGTTGTGCTGGGCCACCTGAAACAACAGCGGAGCTATGCAAGGATGTTCTTTGTGGACTACAGCTTGGCATTCAACACAATCATCCCAGACATCCTCGTCGCCAAACTGGACATTCTCGGCCTCCCTGCCCTCACACGCATCTGGATTAAGGACTTTCGGACCAACAGACCCCAAACTGTGTTGCTCGGCCCCTACACGTCCTCCACCTGCATGCTGAGCACCGGTTCCCCTCAAGGATGCGTGCTGAGCCCTCTCCTATACGCCCTCTACACCTACGACTGCAGCCCGGCCCACGGCAACAACACCATCGTCAAGTTTGCTGACGACGCGACAGTGGTCGGTCTGATCTCGAAAGGTGACGAGACAGCCTACAGAGAGGAGGTAAAGAGACTGACAGCTTGGTGCAAGGACAACAGACTGCAAAAACAAAGGAGATTGTCGTCGACTTCAGGAGGAACAAGACGGTGCCGCCCCCCCTCTGCATCGAAGGCGTGTGTGTGGAGAGGGTCCACACGTTCAAGTTCCTCGGAGTACAGATCTCCGACGACCTTTCTTGGACTCACAACACCACAGCAGTGGTAAAGAAGGTCCACCAGCGTCTGCACTTCCTGAGAGTCCTCAGGAAATTCAACCTGGACAGGAAGCTGCTGCTAGCCTTCTACCACTCGTCCATTGAGAGCCTGTTGACGTACTGTGTCTCCACCTGGTACAGCGGCTGCACTGAGGCGGACAGAGTGAGGCTCCAGAGGACAGTCAAAACAGCGCAAAGGATTATTGGCTGCCCTCTCTCCTCACTGTCGGACATCTAAACCGCCCGGTGCCTCAGAAGGGCTCTCAACATCGTCAAAGACAATACCCACCCAAACTCACACCTGTTCGACCTGTTGCCCTCTAGCAGGCGCTACAGATGCATCAAATCGAGGACCAATAGACTGAGAAACAGTTTCTTTCCGAGAGCCATCTCCATTCTGAACTCTCACACACACACGAGAACACCCCTACCTTGCAGAACAGCATCGTGATGTGTTTTTATATACCCTATTCTGTACTAAATTCCATTGCACTCTCTTATTTATTTATCTAATTTATATATTTGTCTGTATTATTGTTGTATTGCACTGGAGAGGGGAGCCCTCTAATCTCGTTGCACACTTGAGTACAATGACAATAAAGGGATTTCTAATTCTAATTCTAATTCTACTACGCATAGGAATGACTGATTGTAGTCATGGTCTTTACTGTTTTATGATATTATTTTCACATGCTAACGTTATATTACTTAGTTTATAAATGTGTGAACATAGTATTTTCATGACCTACACTCACATTCACATCATACATATTCAGTCTGCACATTACAAACTGATGACAAGCCAGACAGCACTTCATGGACAAATATGACAAAGCACATTCTCCACATAGGCCATAGAGATGCAAACATACCAAATTGGGCACTGGATTTAGTTTTAAAATCGCTGCATTGGCTCCCCGTGTGTTTCAGGATTGATTTTAAGGTGCTTCAATTAGTTTTTAAATGCCTTAACGGTCTTGGGCCATCCTCGCGGACCCTGAGGTCCTCTGGCACCGGCCTGTTAATTATTCCTAGGGTGAGGACTGGAACACATGGCGAGGCTGCATTCAGCCATTCTGGTCCTCGTCTATGGAATAGCCTGCCGGAGGACATCAGGTCCGCAGAGACCGTTGATATTTTTAAAAGGAGGCTCAAGACCAGACCTGGGCATTGCACGGCCCGCGGGCCACATCCGGCCCGCCGGGTGGCACTGACTGGCCCGTATGACAGACCTGGGCATTGTATGGCCCGGGCCACATACCTTTGGTTGACTCTGACCGCGAGTGTAAGGTTAATTGGAAATTTCAAAATAAACATACTTTTTAATTTCACCTCATTCATGGGCTAAAGCTGCACTGCTTTTATTCTGAAATTGTTTTGTTTTTTTTATTCCCGCACAATGTGCGTCGCACATAATGACGTAATGCGTTTATCAAGACATGCGCGCAATTGAATCACAACAAGACGACGTTCGCCCTCAAAAATGTCCGCTCAGGCTAAAAAAAGAAAGGTAGATGCCGAATGTAGAATTTTCAACAAAAATTGGACAGCGAAGTATTTATTTGCTGAAGTTAGAGGTAAAGCTGTGTGTTTAGTTTGCGGGGAGCAGATCGCCGTGTTGAAGGACTACAATTTGAGTCGGCATTACCAGACGAAACATGGAGAGAAATATAAAAACGGCACCAGATAACAATGAACTGGGACACTTTTTCTCAAAATCACAGTTCAGTGACAGTCAATATGTTGTATCTTGCTTAATGTTTGGTGCAAAAAGACAATATTGTGATGTCTTTAAAATGCTCAGAACCTTTACACAACTATCCAACAGTATATGGAACTCAAAATGTGTTTTGAAGTGAATGTGACAGAATATGTTTACTAATATGAGTCACAAATAGTAAAAAATGTTAATATTTTGTCTACCATTGTGTTGAGAAATTTGAATGAATAAATTTTTGGAAGGCAACCTCATTTTTTCAGTTTATTTGGTATTTAGTTTCATTGCTTAACTTTAATATATACTCTTGCCAGCTTGTCAAAACAGTGCTATTTACTGCTTTTTAAAAAAGAAATACAATTAATATTATGCAGAATTGAGTTCAGCCTTTTGGCCCGGCCCTCCACAATATTTTATGTTTCTTATGCGGCCCCATGGAAAAAATAATTGCCCACCCCTGCTCAAGACTCACCTTTTTTGTTTAGCTTTTAAATAATTTATCTTAGTCTTTTAATTCAGGACTGTCATTTTATCTATTATCATTGTCTTTAATTTTTTTTAGCTTCTTTGTCTTTTAGTATAATTTTTCTTATACATTTTAGCTCCGTCGTTTTATATTATTGTCTTTTAATTTTTAGCTTCTTCTATGTCTTTTAGTATCATAATTTTTCTTAAATATTTTAGCTTCGTCTTTTTATATTATTGTCCTTTAATTTTTAGCTTCTTTTTTGTTTAGCATTATCATTTTCTTTTATATATTTTAGCTCCAGTGTTTCCTCAAGGGGGGCCTCCGCGCTGGGAGGTGTGGCTGGCCTTCTCACAGGGGGCTTCATCCCGGAGGCTCCTTAGGCCCGGGGCCCTCTGCACTATGTGTAGGGTCTACCCCGGTCAGTCTGGGCTAGGGGTCTGTGTGTTGGCGCAGCTCCCTGTGGGCGTGAGCCGTCATCCCTCTCAGCGCGGATTACCTACCCTGGGTACATTTTCTCATATGGTTTCTCTGTGCCTTACCCTGTCTTTCTACTAAGATGGTTTATTAAGTTGTGTGAATGCGAGTGTTCTGTGTGTATGCGAGTTCAGGCGTGTATGTTGATGTGTCTTGTGTTTATGTTGAGTGGGTGGAATGGGTTTTAGTTTTTCGTTGTAATTTGGATGTTTTTATTGTACAGCACTTTGAGCCGCATTTTATGTATGAAAAGTGCTCTTATAAATAAAATTTGATTGATTGATTGGAGGGTTCACTGGGACGCCATTGCAAAAACACATTCTGAAAGACATAATTTGATTTTGGAGCACACATACATGCACACTGACAAGATTACAGGGGAATACCAGCAGGAGAGACGGAGAGACTGCCCGCCGGAGAAGGCCAGCCGTGGAATACCAGTCTTGGGGACCAGCTGGGAATCAACCATCCAGACAATGATTAATCTGGAGAGGACCTTCCCTTGGACGTAGACCCGTGTCGGGGGAAGAATGTGAGGCTGGGCTGAGATAACGCACGACTCTTTTCGACTGTGCTTGCCCGAGTACATTTTCTCATGAGATTAAGAAAAAGCCGCTCAGTACTATTTCCTGAACCTCTGCCCCATTCATTTCAAAAGTCCTAGATAATGTAGTCGCCACTCAACTCCACTCTCATCTCACCTGCAATAACCCTTTCAGTCCGGTTTCCGTGCACTTCACAGCACTGAATCAACTCTACTCAAGGTCACCTCTGATCTCCTCATTGCAGCTGACTCCGATTCATTCTCCATTGTCATCCTTCTTAACCTGACTGCGGCCTTTGACACCATCTCACACACCATCCTTCTCAAAAGACTTTCTTCCATCGGCATCACCCACACCGCCCTCAACTGGTTCCATTCATACTTCAAAGACCGCACTCAGTTCATCCAGCTTAAATATTTCTCATCAAAGTCCCTCCCAGTCACCTCAGGTTTGCCCCAAGGCTCGGTCCTGGCCCCCCTATTATGTATCATATACCTCCTTGCCCTTGGCAGCATTTTCCGAAAATTCAATATCGCTTTATATTGCTTCGCGGATGACACCCAGCTCTAGTTCTCCTGCAAACCCAGCATATCACTCCCTCCCACCTCCGTCACCTCCTGTCTATCTGAAATCAATGACTGGTTTTCTAATGATTTCATGAGGCTTAACAGCGACAAAACAGAAGTTATTCTTTTCAGTACAAAATCAATACAATCCAAAGTTGTCAGTTTTCCCATTCCTGTTGGCCCCTCCATTGTTTTCCCCTCCCCTCAGGTCAAGAGTCTGGGTGTCATCCTTGACAGCACTCTATCTTTCCATAAGCATAATAACACAACCCGGTCAGCCTACTTCCATCTGCACAATATCAGTCAACACCGCCCCTCCCTTTTTCCCTCATCCACTTCTATTCTGGTCCAAGTCGAGTCAAGTCAATTTTATGTGTATAGCCCTTAATCACAGACAGTCTCAAAGGGCTTTACATAACCACAATCAACATCCACTGATCTTAACCCCCAGGAGGGCAAGGAAAAACTCAAAACCCCATTGGGGGAAAAGTGAGAAAACTTGAGAAGGGACCACAGATGGGGGGGAAACCCCCTTCCAGGATGACCAGGCTGCTTTGGATGCTAAGTGGGCAACATTTGACACATACAATGATGCTATACAATGTTAGATGAGATAATGTGAGAGTCAATTAAATGAAGTGCTGCAGGAAGATGACTTTAGTGGAGTGGGTCCTCATCCAGGACCGTAATCTCCATGGCAGCATATCCGAGGATGAGCCTTCGATCTTGAAATAGTCAGTTTGGGGTAAATTCAGAACAGCCACTTCCAAGTGAATCACCATCACCTAATTCCCAAGCCGTGGAATTGGGAACAGAAAAAAAAGAACAGAAATAGTAAACAGGCCAACAAGTAGTTCAACGAAGTGCTGAAATATAGGGAAATCAGAAGAGGCGCTGCATGAAGACGACTTTGGGAGAGCAGGTCCCTCCCCGGTTGGTCAGTGCCGTAATCTTCATAGCAGGTCACCATCACCTAATTCCCAAGCAGGGGAAGAGGGGGCAGAAAAGAGGAGAAGCGGCAGTAAACAGGCCAACAAATAATTAAATTAGATGCTAAAGTATATAAATAAATTGATCAAATGTCGCGCTGCAGGAAGACGACATCACTGGAACAGGTGCATGCCCAGTTTGTCAATGCCTTAAACTTCCTAGTGGGTCACCGTCACCTAATCCCCCAGCCGGGGAAAAGGGGGCAGAATAGAGAAGAAAAGAGAAAAAGCGGCAGTAAACAGGCCAACAAATAGTTCAACTAAATGCACAAGAGTATAAATGCGTCTTTAATAGTGTTTTGAACATTTCTACTGAGGTGGCGCCTCTAATACCTGAGGGTAGTGCATTCCAAAGCATTGGTGCCCGAATAGAGAACGCTCTAGAACCTGTGGACTTCTTTTTGGCTCGCGGAATCACTAAAAGACCAGCATTTTGTGAGCGAAGGTTTTGGGACGGAACATATGGTACCACGAGGTCAACGAGATAGGAAGGAGCTAAGCCATGCAATATTTTATAGGCAAGTAGCAGAACTTTAAAATCACATCTCAAGTGGACCGGAAGCCAATTCAAATTGGCAAGTATCGGGGTAATATGATCAAACTTTCTCGTTCTAGTCAAGAGTCTAGCTGCTGCATTTTGAACTAACTTTTAATACTAGACATGGGGAGACCCGAGAGCAAAATGTTACAATAGTCGAGGCGAGACGAAACAAACGCATGGATTAAGATTTCTGCATCACAAGTTGATAGAATTGGGCGAATTTTAGCAATGTTACGCAGATGAAAAAATGCAGTTCTAGTAATATTTTTAATGTGCATTTGAAACGACATAGTTGTGTCAAATATAACACCGAGATTTTTTGTTGAATCCTTTTGGGCAATTTATCGATACTCATAGTGGTGTCTTTGAAAAAGGTACCGATGACGCGCTGGTCCAATGATCAGCATCTCGGTTTTATCTGAGTTAAGACGCAAAAAATTGAAAGACATTCATAGTTTAATTTCGGCAAGGCATGCCTCTAATTTATAGCAATCACACGGATTCGTTATATCCAACGGCATGTATAATTGCGTATCATCAGCATAACAATGAAAACTAATGTTATATTTCCGTATAATATCACCAAGCGGTAGCATCTAGTACCAATCCCTGCGGAACTCCGCGTGTGATCTTACAAAGATCAGAAGTCGCATTGCCATGAATTACACAGTGCGTCCTCTCCGACAGATACGAATTAAACCAAGAAAGCGCTGAACCTGAAATGCCAACACAAGTTTCAAGGCGTTTTAATAATATGTTATGATCAAGTGTCAAAAGCGGCGCCAAGATTGAGTAAGAGTAATACAGTGAACCCTCGGTTATCGCGGTTAATGGGGACCGAGACCACCCGCGAAAACTGAAAATCCGCGAAGTAGCGGCGCACCTTCAAAAATGCTTAAATTATATATATATATATATATATATATATATATATATATATATACGGGTAGAGAGAGAGAGACTGAAATTCATGTTATAACAAAAAAAAATTATTATTAAAACTTCTTATTTTTTTATTCCCCAGCCATTATTTTTGTATTTATTCAATTACTTATTTTTGTATTTATTTAATTACTTCGACTTTTAACTTCTGGTACGCCGTCCGGTGTGCCCTGTGAATGTTATGATCCTCCAGCAGAGCTGGAGGATTGAGCAGGACTCTCCAAACGCAGACACAAGTAGGATAACAATCCGACGCCAGGTAGTCAGTGTAGGTGGTAGTGAGTGTAATCAGTGAGTGAATGGGAATCCGGTGCGGGGCTGGTGGGCGCGTCTCGCAGCAGCTGACCGCATGGCGCGAGACGATCGCTGGAGGAACGCCCACACAGCTGAAAAAACAAAAACACACGCGGCATGACAGGCACGGATCATGCCAGTGAAATGAAAGGTGGCATTCTTCATTTATTTATTTATTCATTTATTCATTCATAACTGACAGCCTCGCGCTCCGCTCGTGCCCGGGGGGAAGAGGTGCTCCTCTTCGGCTTAACTGTGACGCGAGCATGCCCTCCTCCTCCGGAGCTTCCATTCGGTTAAACTTAGGGGCCGCTTGACACCGCCCGTGCCCGGGGAAGGTGCTCCTCTTCGGCTTAACTGTGACGCGAGCATGCCCTCCTCCTCCGTAGCTTCCATTCGGTAAAACCTGATTGGAAAGGTTCAAATTGATTATTACTAGTCATATATTCATTAAGTTTTTCAAGATTTTTGCAATAAACGGAAGATTTGAAACCGGTCTATAGTTGTTGAGACTCTCTGGGTCGAGGTTTGGTTGCTTAAGTAGCGGTCGCATAATGGCGGTCCTAAAGCTGCTGGTACTATACCCGTGGTAAGTGATAGATTAATAATATTTAAGACAGACGGTCCTAGGGTCATAAACAGTTCTTTAATTAGTTTGCCAGGAAGCGGATCGAGCACACAAGTTGTCGGTTTTGCCCCACTAACCAATTTTGTTTGGCTTTCAAGAGATACTTTTTTAAATTGAGATAAGGTTATCGGACAGTTATCAGCCCTAATGTCCCTATTAACACCATTTATGACGGAATTCAACGGAATTGTAAGAACAGTGTCTTTAATCTCATCACGAATACACTCAATCTTCTGAGTAAAGAATTGCATGAAATCGTGAGCTGAATAGGAAGAGCTATCCGAGGTTGGTTGCTGTTGCGTTAGCATTGCTACAGTAGCAAATAAATATTTAGGGTTGTTTTTATGTAAAACAATTAATCTAGAGTAATAATTAGTTTTGGCTAGATTGAGCGCTTCCTTGTATAAACTAGCGCACCATGCCTGACGGAAGACCTCCAGTTTGGTCGCACGCCATTTGCGCTCAAGCTTCCTACAAGAATCGTTTCAGTATGCGTGTTTCCTCATTAAACCACGGAGTCAGCCTCTTTGGACAAGTTTTAGTTTTTAAAGGTGCGACGGAGTCAGGCGCATTTAACAGAGCGACATTAAAGTTGTTTGTAAGATCATCAATCGTACCAATATAATTAGGAAACGAATCGGTTACTAAAGGGAGTAGCTCAGAGAGCGCAGCGGTGGTTAAGGAGCTAATGTTGCGGCTGCTATAGCTTTGATCATGGTCAGAACGATGGCAATGCGCCAAGACTTCAAATTTGATTAAGTAATGGTCAGCTATAGCACTAGTATATGGTAATACAATTATTTTTGAGGATGCTAAGCCCCGGGTTAATACCAAATCTAACGTGTTACCATTTATATGCGTTGCTTCATCTATTATTTGCATGAAACCAAACATATCAATTATTGTCCGAAACGCCACGGTAAGTGGTTCCGACGGGAGATTCATATGAATGTTGAAGTCGCCCATGATATATTATCCGCATGAGTTACCAAATCAGCCACAAATTCAGAAAATTCATCTAAAAAGCCTGAGTAAGAGCCAGGGGGACGGTAAAAAACGGCAAGATAAAACGGCAGTGCGGCCGTGGATCGCATAATGAGAACTTCAAATGTTTTGAAGGAATTGCTAGGACGAGGACTAAGTTTTAGATTAAATTCGGAAATGAGGGCTACACCCCCATCTTTCTCATCATTGCCTCTCGCAGGCAAGGGGCCAGAGACAATTACTCGACTCAGACTCATCTTTCTGGCGAGATCACAAGTCCTTGCTATGTTTTTTCTTTGTGATCTCTGATTGCTTCATCCTAGTTGTTGGAGCAGTTTTCTTTTGAGTAATGCAGTATGGCAACACCACCACTAGGGCAATTGATGACGTCAGCACTGGTTGCGTTCATCCATAAATAACAAATGCAGGACAGGTGGGGGAACGCTGGTCGGATACCGTTTTTCAACCGCACTTACTCAAGACGCATTATTTATGTACAAACTGGAAGATAGAAGATAGTATATTGTATTGATTACCGCATATGCGCGGATGTTTTTGATTTGAAGTTTGGAAGACCGTAGCCATTGATTTATTTATTTGATTTACTTGACTTCACGGCATGACATCTGGACTGAAATGACTACGATTAAGACTAACCCTTGACTGTTTGACGTGACATACATAACTACACATCAACATCAAGACCAGTGAAGCCGAGCGAACGTCATCGCAACTTCAACCCATGGTGAGTGAGTGCGCGTTAAAACTTTCTTTAGCCAGCGTATCATTGAAACGGCAGTAACACTAGTGTCATTGGAGCCGACGTGTATTACTATATCTGAATAGCTAGCGTTGTTTGCACTGCGCTGGTGTCTAGGTCTCTTGCGTGCTAGCTCCATAAGATTAGCTTCAATGTCGGGTGCTCTGGCCCCAGCAATACACATTCTGTGGTTGGATTTTCAAGCTTAATGTATCGAGTAATGGAGTCACCTTTCACTAAAGTGCGGGAGCCAGGAGACCGAGGTGGAATGGAACTGCTCTGTGTCTTAACAGGCTCAACGCGATTAGCAAGCCGTTTACGGCCAATGCTAACCGGTGCTGTCCGCCACATTTACGCTTACCACATTACTCTGCTCTAGCTGGCAGACACGTCCCTCCAGCAGGGAGAGTCTTTCCATGAGAATGGTGCAAGTGTTGCATGTGGTGGTGCACGAAACCATAGTTGCGTTTACTCGCCTGGTGGATGAAAGCAGACGAACAGATGTCGCGCCGAAAGTGACGACACCCTCCACGACCGGGATTCCCACGTTGTCGTCGTGTGGAGGCTTGAGCGGCTCCCTGGAGTGCAGCCAGCATTCTGGGGGCCTGACTAAGAGGAATCCCACCCTGGTGGTCGAACCAAGCGTTAAAAACTTGCTCTCGACTACACACCTCAAAAATGGAAATGGAAGCTCAAAGAAGGAATATTCATACTGGATCGGCCGTCGCCCAGGATAACCAGGTCCGCGTTGGTGCAGTAGAGAGTCCTGCAACTTCGAAAAATACGCTAGACTCAGTTAATGATGACCTAAATGACAATGTAGTGACAGTAGGAGGAGGACTGAGGATAATCTCATTGAATGTGGAGGGTATATCGATGGCTAAGTGTGAGTTGATGGCGCAGATGCTGAGGGAGAAAGATGTACAAGTGTTGGCACTGCAGGAAACTCATCTGACTAAAGAATCGCCCCCATCGAGATACAGTATATCCAGCTTCATACCCATCACGAGAATAGATCATCAACAGTACGGAACCATGATATATGTACATGAAGACATCCCTGCCATAGACAGAGGATCCTCTATGGACGAACACAATATACACAGGTCAGAGATTGAGGTGCTGGGTACAACAGTGGTCAACATATACAAGCCTCCAAATACAAGCTGGCCAATTAGTGTCCTCCCACAATACCAACATCAATCTATAATATTAGGAGACTTCAATAGCCACCATACATCGTGGGGATACACAGAGCCCGACCCAGCTGGAATCCAGCTCAGCAACTGGGCAGAAATAAATAATCTCCACCTCCTTTACCATCCAAATGAACCAGGCACCTTCCACTCAGCACGATGGCAGAGGGAATACACACCTGACCTGACCTTCGTTACGAGGGACACAGATGGCATATCAATGCCAGCACATCGAAGAGTGCTGGGTAACTTCCCAAGGTCCCAGCACCGACCAATATTGATAAAAACAGGAATCAACATACCAGTCACACAATCTCTACCCCTGCCAAGATGGAACTTGTTGGAATTTATCTTTATATCAATGTTAGAATTTAACTTTAACCCAATGTAAACTCAAATAAGTAATCTGACTCCAATTTGCGACCTTACCCAACTCTCACTCATCCAACAATATGCGCGCTCGTTCTGCAATAGAAAGGTATCAGGAAGCCGGCATTTTCACGCACAAAGTGGATTTATTCCCAATACAGATTTTCTACATGGCACCTGGATCTCGGGTCCCTCTCAATACAACTCTACACCTCTCTTGCCACCAGCGAATGTGTTCTACCCCCGAGTTGCCCAGTACTGATTCATACTATACAACATGCAAAAATGGCACAGACAAAGGCATCCTGGCATGATTCTATTGGCTATGTTTATTGCAGTTAACTTTAGCTCGCTCTCATTGGTCTTTCTCCTCCCGCCGAATCCCGTGGCTCCTCCTGCGTGCGATCCCCCGATGGCCGCTCCTTCCCGGAGTCATCTTGTCTCGCTCAGCACCTTCTGCTTCTAAAACATTCCATTCTTGCACAACCCCCGCAACCAGTTTCGCTTCACCAGTCACACTCTCAGCATTTTACAATATCACATTTTCATACATTGGATGCACCAACATCTAATGAACTATGTTAAGCTCAAACTCTTATATTCCTTTAATAGTCAAATGTATGAAATCCTTTAAGTGTAACTGAAGTTTAGACCATGCTAATGACCAAACCCTCAGGATTGGAATGCAGGAAGATTGGATCACAGCTGCACCACAGGAGGTGTGAACGAGACCCCTCTGAAACAATGGACTTCCATGCCGGGATCACAAAAGTGGCTCCTAGCAGTCTACTCTTTGTTCAGTTTTTAAATTGACTGCCATTTACATTATCCTTTAAACTTTAGAAAGGCAAACTGGCAGGGTTTCGCAGAGCAAGTTGATAAGACATGCAAGCGAATCCCAGCAAAACAGGAGAATATAATTAGGTTCAATAAACTCATTCAGAGCAGTGCAAAAAAGCACATACCCCGGGGAGTCCGTAAAAGATATATACCATGCTGGACACCAGAATGTGAGGAAATATTAAAATCCTATGAGGAAACCCAGAATCCAGATACTGGAGAGAAATTGCTGGAGAGACTGCAGGAGGAGAGACAGAGAAGATGGATGGAAACGGTAGAGAGCATGGATTTTACAAGATCCAGTAGACATGCATGGAAACTGATTAAAAAACTGGACGGGGGTGGAAAAAAGAGCAAACAGTCTAACGTAGTGAGCCCTGATAGTGTTGCAATTAATATAAGAGGAAGAGGAGCTCACACCCCTGACTACAAGTTCGAAACCACCATAAAGAAAAAGTACCAGCAGCTAATCAGAGACATGCCAGAAGAAGACGGGTTCTCCCACCCAGTGAGCGAAGAGGAGGTGAAAGCAGCACTCAGAGCAACGAAGTCAGGCAAGGCAGCAGGAGTTGATGGGATCTACCCAGATATGTTGAAACACCTGGGTCCAGCTGCGATTAAATGGATGGCATCTGCTATCACTGATGCAATAAACATGGGTAGATACTGCCATCTCTGGAAAAGAGCTAGGGTCATAGCCATCTTAAAACCGGGGAAATCACCAGAAGACCCAAATAACTACAGACCAATATCCCTGCTATGCAGTATGTATAAGATAATGGAGAGGATAATCCTAACCAGAATAACACCAACCCTGGAGCTGAATATTCCTTGCCAGCAGGCAGGATTTAGAAAGCACAGAAGCACCACAGAACAGGTACTGGCTCTAACAACATTCATAGAGGCAGGATACCAAAGAAAACTAAAAAGTGGTGCCTCTATTTTAAAGGAGTGGAAGAGTTTAAACCTGGCTAGTTTTATTCGATGTCCTGCATCTTGTGTCACTGTTATTCTGTGGAATGCTGTGTGGGTGGCTGGTGAAGCTGGAAAAAGAAAGTGAAAGAATGTGAGGTTTGGGAGGTTTTAGGTCGGTGCCTGGCGCAGACAGATACCTCGAGGGGGAAGGGATGCACAAGAAACTGGACCCTCCAGCCACAAGCAGGAGGGGCCACCACTTGAAGAAAGACCAAGAGAAGCAAGCTAAAGTTAACTGCAGCATACACATAGCCAATAGAATCATGCCAGGATGCCTTTGTCTCTGTGTCATTTGCATATTGTGTCTATAAATTAATGCTGAACAGCGAAGACAAAGAGAGCTGTATTGAGAGGGACCCAAACTCAAGTTGTAGATTTGTGTGTTAGGAATAAATCCACTCGTGTGTGAAAATGCCGGCTTCCTGATACCTTTCTATTGCAGAACGAGCGCGCATATTGTTGGATGAGTGAGAGTTGGGTAAAGTCACAAATTGGAGTCAGATTATTAATTTGAGTTTACATTGGTTTAAAATTAAATTCTAACATTGATTTAAAGATAAATTCCAACAATTTATGGTGACGCCGACGCGATGCATGAGAGGTAAAAGAAGTTTGGAACTTCGAGAAAGACCACATGAGACTGGGTCTCGCATGTCCACACCAGGTGACGACCTGATAGGAGCCGCACATCCGACCGTCTTTCCTCTTTGGGCCCACAGTGACATAAGGTAAGCAGATCCTTTTCAAATTCTGCACATTGGCAACGCTAAATTATAAGAGGAAGGAGGAGCGGAACGGCATAATAAAAAGAAAAAATAAATTAAAAAAAAAAAAAAAAAAAGTGTAACAGTGTGGACGTTAGGAGGATATAAAATCTGGGATTTACCTACTAGAATAGTTTGGAACTATTCGTGGTTAAGATACGGTATAAAATCTGGGATTTACGTATCAGGACACGGTTTAAAATCTGGGATTTACGTGTCTGTGTGGAAGCGGTGTGAATGTGAAGCCTAAATTTGTTCTGCGTATGAAGTGCTTGGGACACGCACGAGTGGATTTGGAGATGGAAAATGGGAGGAAATGTGAGGGTTTTCTTGTGTCTGGCGCTTCAGACGAGCGGGCGGAAGTCTGGTCGGAGATTAATGGTCATTATGCTCAGCTGGAATCACAGTTGATTAGTGGAATGGAAAGTAAGAAAATTAAGAAGGTGAAAGAACGGAGTCAGAAGTTGTTTCTGAAATTAAAAAAGGATGATTTGTTTTGCGGTGGTCCCGGAACGTGGGACATGTCGAAGTTAGCGAGGCAGTTACAGAAAAAGGAAACCAGAATGTTGGCAAATATTCGAGATATGAAGGAGGATCAGAGCCAAGCTGGATGGCGACAGCGTATTAAACTTGAGAAGGAAGTGAAGGAATTGGACAAAGATAGACGAGGCATTCACCAATTGGCAATTATTGCCACTGCGCTGGGGGCAATAAAAGAGGAAGAGAGTGTGAATGAAGTGAAAAAGAAGGATGAAGTGATTGGAAAAGTGGAAGAAAAGACGGAAGGTCGGAGAGGCATTTATCCACAGTTGCCTGACTCGCGACAGTATGTGTATGAGCCGCCGCCGTATCCGATGGCGCAAATAATGGCCCCCGTAGTCACTTTGGGCGGCAGGATGGTTTTGGATGTAGAAGATCACGATTCACGGATGACGCCAGCGACCATACAGTTGATTGAACAGGCTGTGAATAATGAAAGGAAGAGAGTGCGCGGAGAGCAGCAGGGGAATGTGGAGTCGCCCGTGCTGACGTCAGGGGCAGCGCTCGCAGGAGGTGGGGGCACCCCGAGTGCCGGGAGTGAGAGAAATTCGAAACCACTGATGAAGGAGGCGTCGCGAAAGTTGTTGGAAGGACACAGGGTGCAAAGTGAGGAAAGAGAGATGTTAGAGGGAGTGATGATGGGGACACGGAAACATGGGCAGGCAATGCCCAGTGACGCAGATCCCCGCGAGGAGGAAGTGGAAAGTGATGAGGAAGCCGAGGTAGTGTTACGTGAACAGCGGCAGATGCTCAGAGCGTTGAGTGAAGGAGAGAGGCTGGGCGATAAAGAGGAGAGCATGTCCAGGGCTGAGCGAGGCTATAATACACGCAGTAAAGATAAGATGATGGCACAGCAGGAGCAGCCTCAAACAATGGCACCCCTAGTGGTGACTCACGCTGGCCGTCACTATGAGCCTCTGGTGCTTCGGGATGTGGCTGCATTGGTGGAAAAATTGCCTCCGCTGCATAAAGGGGCACGAGCCTGGATTACTAAATTCTTAGCCGCCATGTCAGGACAGGGAGTAGCATTGGGAGATTTTAGACAAGCCATTTTGGGATCGTGTTCCCTGATTCAATTACAGAATATTGAGGGGGCAGCTGGCACCCGCCAGCTGGGGAGAGAAACCCCCTTGGCTGAGACTTCTGAGGCGTTGTTTCGGGAGCTGAGGGCG
The DNA here is from genome assembly GCF_059441095.1 of Idiotropiscis lumnitzeri. Lineage (NCBI taxonomy): Eukaryota > Metazoa > Chordata > Actinopteri > Syngnathiformes > Syngnathidae > Idiotropiscis > Idiotropiscis lumnitzeri. The sequence goes on from NW_028283692.1 coordinate 157,749, forward strand.
GCCTTTCCCTCCCCAGTGGATGTGGCGCCAACAATTTTTAATTACGGAAAAGATGTGACTCCCGAGCAACATTATGCTCAGGCATTGGAGCTGTGGATTGAGACCACAGGTAAACACCCAGGCAACTATCCTGAAGCTGAAATGATGTTCAGGACGGCGATGCTGAACGGCCTCCCAAATGAGGTGCAGGCGATTTTGAGAATTGATCCGGACATTTTGGTTTGTCCGGAACCGAGATTTAAGAGGCATTTGATACACCATTGCCGCATCTACATGGAAAAAGCAAATAAAGATCAAAAGGAATCTGACGCTCTGGCGACTAGTTTGGTTAAACTACAGTTGGCAAAGTTGCATGGTGAGGCAAAACAAGAAAAGGTGAAACAAAAACAGATGTATCAAACTCCAGTGGGGGCTGAACGGCGCCAAGGTCAAGGGTTCCGTGGTAGATACAGAGGGCGTGGTCGTGGCGCCCCCCCAGGCCGGGGGCGGAATGGGTTCGCTCCAGGGACTTGCTTCAACTGCGGGTCCCTTGACCACTGGGCACGTGATTGTCATGGCAACCCACCACCAGGGGTGGAGCAGCAGAACCAGCAAGCAGGGCCACCACACCAAGGGGTACCGCAGCAGCCCCGCCCGTGGCCACAGCCGAATCCATGGGGTCAGTATTTCCAAGCTGACCAGTGGTACGGCCCAGACGAATAGGGGGGCCTGGGAAGCTCGGGAAGCACTGGCCAGGCAGAGCCAATGCTTCAGTTGACAGTGGCGGACACTCCAGTCCAGATGTTGGTGGACACTGGAGCAACACATTCATCAATCAACATACCACTGCCAAGTACAGCGTTGTCGAGGCGAGTTACAACGTTAGTCGGCTTCTCGGGACGTCCTCAGACTCTGCCCTTTACTCGGCCACTGAAAACGGAAATTACAAACACTGGACAGAGACTATATCATTCATATGTTCATGCAATGGACACACCCATCAATTTAATGGGCAGAGACATGTTGTCAGCATTGAGAGCCCAGATATTGTGCGGCGAGAAGGGACTTACAGTGACATTTCCTGACGGACAGGTACTGGAATGCTTCCAGCCTGTGACACCTAGGGGTCAGTGGTTGATGGCACCACTCCCCACAGTACCTTAAACGGCACGGATCTACTGGGCTAGATTGAATCCTGAGACTCCACTTGGGGGAGGTGTCTACTCCACATACCTCTTGTGGAAACCGTGGATCCAGACATTGGCACCGTACCACCCCCCACTGGATCCATTGCACTGCACTCTATATTATGATAGAGAATCAGATGACATATATAGAGATGCGTTCGAAGAAATTGAGGGGGATGGTTGGATATTGCGCGCACCATGCATCTTTGTGGGCCCCGAGGGGGTGGCAGCATATGTGCAGTTGTCGCCGGAGCAAGAGCAATGGTATCGAATGAGTGAGGAAGGTTTGCCTCACGTGTCACTAGCTGTGTCGCCAGGCCATGATCCCCGCCAATTGGGGCCCATGGTGAAACGATTAACACAACAACATGACTGGATGATGACTGAAATTCTAGATGTGTGGCACTCAGCTGCAACCAAAAGTTACAGGATAATGGCAAAAATGGTAGATAAGTCAGACCTTGAATTGGTATTCTTGGACCGCCATCATGGGCGGGAACAGACGGACCATGAGTCCGCACAGGCAATGTTGGATCAAATGCCACAGACCGTGTGGTCACAGGGTCCATTTGATGTTGGTTTTTGTCGGACGGTTCAGCCAATCCAATTGGAAGTTGACTGCTCCATTCCGGTTCGCCGTCCTCAATATCGATGGCCGAAGGAAGCAGACAAAGGAATGGAGGACACAGTGGCAGGATTGTGGGATGCGGGGGTGTTGGAAACGTCGGCGTCCTCTTGGAACACACCTCTGAGGCCGGTCCAGAAGGCTGATGGGGTGACATGGAGGATGGCCCACGATTTGCGGCCAGTGAATGACATCACTATAACTCCAGTTTTGCCAGTTCCTGACCCCCATCGCATCCTGTCCTCCCTGGACCCGCAGAAACAGTGGTATACGGTAATTGATTTGGCGAATGCATATTTCTGTTTACCGCTGGCTGAATCAATACGACACGTGTTTGCATTTTCTTACAAAGGGGTGAAATTGCAGTACAGAAGACTCCCTCAGGGCTTTAAGAATTCGCCAGGAATTTTTAATCAGGTCTTGAAGGACTTGTTATTTTCATGTGCGCTACCCCAAGGCTCAGTGCTCCTGCAGTATGTGGACGATCTCCTCATTGCGGCCGAAACATCCGACCAGTGTGTGGAAGCCACACGAGCAGTGCTGTTGAAGCTTGCTGACCTGGGCTTCAAAGTGTCAAGGAAAAAGTTACAGTGCTGTCGTAAGTCTGTGATTTTTCTGGGGCGTGTCATCACCCCAGCCGGCTTGGCTATGTCCCCAAATCACCGCAGCTCCATCCTGCAACACCCACGTCCACACACAGTGCAGGACATGTTGTCTTTCTTGGGATTGTGTGGCTACAGCCGAGCATACATCCCATGTTATGTGGATAAAACAGCAGGCTTGCGGGCCCTGGTCAAACAACAAGGGGTCCGAAATTTGAAGGCCACATTGCAGTGGACCCCTGAGGATGATGCATTCTTTGTGCAATTAATTCAGGAATTAGCATCAGCAGCAGCTTTGGCCACTCCAGATTACACTAAGGTGTTTTATTTAGACGTTGCGAGCAGTGAGAAAACAGTGAATGCGGCATTGTACCAAAGACATGGAACAGACAGGGCAGTTTTATTGTATTGTAGTGTGCCATCAGACGGAATTGAACAGAAACAAGCAGACTGTGTTAGGTACGCAGCAGGCCTGGCAAAGGTCCTACAGAAAACAGCTCATGTGGTCATGGGGTATCCCGTCCAGGTGTTGACAGATCATGGGGTGTCAGCTTTTGTAGCATCGGTGGCATTTACATTGACACCCCTGCGACAAACACGGATGATGAAAACATTGATGGCACCAAACGTTACTTATGTGCATGATGGTGTGAACATGGCTAATCACCTCCTGGAAGGGGCACATGAGTGCGCTCTGAAAGTACAGAAAGATCAGAAGGTCCGTGAGGACTTGTATGCGGAACCATTGGAAGGTGGACGGGTTATGTTCACCGATGGGTGTTGTTGGCGTGCCAAGGATGGGACACTCCACGCGGCCGCGGCAGTGGTGGAGTGGAAAGGTTCTTTCTTCCTCCCAGTGACAGCTCAGAAGTTGACAATAAAACCCTCCGCCCAGGCGGCAGAGGTGTTGGCGCTGGTGTTGGCCTTGGAACAGTGTCCAGGACAGCAATTAACTGTATATACTGATTCGGCATATGCAGCGTCAGCTGCCCTGATTGACCTAAAGGGGTGGTTGCACAATGGCTGGCTAACAGCGAAAGGCAAAGAAATTGCTCATAGAACTTTGATGGAGCGATTGTATGAAGCAATTAAGGGTCCACACGAATTGGCGATTGTAAAGGTCCCGGGACACTCAAAGGCCAACACCATGGTGGCGAAAGGTAATGAGAGGGCGGATGCTCTCGCGAAAGAGGTGGCTGGATACACCCCTCAGGGCGGGATGATGTTAACAACCCCAGCTGTGGTCTGGGATGGGGAACCCCCGGATCTTCCAGTGGCACCCGAAGTGGCACTGGAGGATATTATGGATGCACAAGGTAAGTCGTCGCCGGAACAAAAATAAATGTGGATCGCATCTAAGGTGGTCAGGCGGGTGGGTCCCAGGGGCCAGCCGGTCCTCCCTGAAGGGCAACTCATGACCTCAGTGTTGGCTGAGGCCCATACAGTGGCACATGTGGGGCCTCAGGCAATGCTTCCAAAACTTCGTCAGTGGTGGCATCCAAGGTTACAGGAGGTGGTCTGGCAGTTTGTGGCGGCTTGTGAACTATGTCAAACATTTAATGCACGACCAACATTAAAACCCAAGCCAGGGGCGTTCTCCCCTGTGGCCTGGCCTGGAGCAGAAATTGTAATTGATTTCACGGACATGATTGACAGGGTGAACGGGAAGCGGTTCCTTCTGGTCATTGTGGATTCTTATTCACGCTGGCCGGAGGCGTATCCGTGTGCAAAGGAAGATACCACGTCAGTCCTTAAAGCTTTGGTAAATCATTATATTCCGACACATGGTTTCCCTGCTTTAATCAGATCTGATAATGGGACACATTTTAACAACAAAGCGCTGGCTAAAGTGGAGGCGCTGTTGGGGCTGAAGCATCGCTTTGGGTGTGTCTACCACCCCCAGAGCCAAGGCAAAGTTGAAAGGTTTAACAGGAATTTGAAAGAAAAATTGGCTAAGATCATGGCTCAAACAAAAATGACGTGGTTGCAAGCTTTGCCCCTAGCCCTGTTGGTCGTCCGCCAAACTGTTCACAAAATAACAGGTTTTGCGCCATTCGAACTATTAACTGGTCGCTTAATGCCAGGGCCTGCCTCCAGATACGAATCCTGGAAATTCGGTTATGCGGATGACTGGGCATTGGTAACCCAAGACAGGGATTTTGGTACAATCAAGAGAACATTATCGCTGGACATAGCGTTGCTCTCAAATTACTTTAAAAGATGGTACCTAAGAATGAACAGAACCAAGACAGTGGTAACAACATTCCATCTAACCAACCAGCAAGCTAATTACAAGCTAAGGGTGGAAATAGAGGGGGGAAACCTGCCGGTGGATTGTGAACCAAAATATCTAGGGGTAACTCTAGACAGAACTCTCACCTACAGGAAACACCTAGAAAATACAGCCCAGAAGCTGAAATCAAGAGTGGCACTAATCCGTAAACTTACGGGAACAGGTTGGGGTGCCAACCAAAACGTTCTACGGACGTCAGTCATGGCACTGTGCTACAGCGTGGCTGAATATTGCAGCCCCGTATGGGGCCGGTGTGCACATACATCCAAAGTTGATGTCCAGCTGAATGAAGCAATGAGACTGATATCGGGCGCCATACGTTCTACTCCTATAAACTGGCTTCCAACAATGTGCAACATTGAACCTCCAGCAGTTAGAAGAGAGCAGGCAACACAGATCATGCAAAAAAATATATTGGCACTCCCGGAGGAGGCTCCCCTGTGTCGGGCCCTAGCACACAACCCAGGAGGGCACCGCCTGAGATCCAGAAGACCCTTCAGCCAAGAACGGGAATCAGAGCACACGTCAGCAGATAGGTGGCGCGACCTATGGAGAGGAAATGTACCTGTTGGAGGCGAGAGAATTGGAGACCCCACTGAGAAGCTCCCAGGCTACAATGGAACCAGCAGGAGAGAGTGGACATCCTACAACAGGATCCTTTGCAAACAAGGACGTACAGCCCAAAATTTGCAAAGATGGGGGGCAGTGGCTACGCAAGCATGCCCCTGGTGTAACCATGAGTGTCAAAATATGGACCATCTGATTATAGACTGCCCTTATACATCGATAGAGGGAGGGTATGATACGGTATTCCAGTGTGGAGATGAATTCAAGACATGGCTTTCAGGGATGAGACAGGAGGTGTGAAAACCACACGAAACTACTACTAGTGACGTCACGGGTTGCGTCTCCTCAGAGTTCGTTCGTGCCTCAGCTTGGTTGATACATTACCAACACATACCTGTCAGGGCACAATAGTGATATTCAGAAAACGTTCTCGGTGCACAGCCTCTCTTGCGTCATCGCTAACTGACTGTTCTTCCACGGTCGTTCACCATCTCCATATGAGACTGTCAAGTTTGGTGAGTTTTCGTGTATGTTTAGGGGGTCAAAAATGCGATCGAACGATCGGAAAATAGAAAAAAAATAATAACTAGCGCTGCGAGCTGCGATAAAGGGCCCTCGCAGCCCTGGCAACGTTGGGGTACCGGCACGTTGGAAATGTGAAATATTTACGAGAAAAAACGTGAGGAATCCTCACAAGGAATTTTTGTGGAGTTAAAGTTCAAGCAGTTTTTGTTGTCAAAGCCTCGTCCATGTTTGAAGTAAGTCCAAAATGGCTGACTTCCTGTCAATTTAGAATGTGGCTCCCAGACACTTCTTATTCTGTCTTGGCTTTATACATGCATCATCAAATTTTCAAAAAGTTTGAAGAAACACAGATCCGGGGCTGTTTTTTTTTCCAAATGTTCAAGGGGGCGATAGCGAGCCATTTAAAAAAAATTAAACAACAAACTAATAAAATATTGATGAATTTGCCAGGCCTGATTTTTCATTTAAATTTCGAACCTCAAAATAAGCAAACTTGTTAACCTACTCTGAGAAAAATATCAACAAAAATAACTTGTATTTGCTTTAACCAGTAAGTGGCACTACCACTACGATGAAAAATAAGTTGGTAGATGTCTTCAGGGTTGGACTATCCTTAAATTTGAAAATATTATAGAAGTTAGGATCATCTGATTCATGTTACGGTAGCTTTTGTTGCCACAGAGATTAATAAATTTCTGCAGCACCGTAATGGCTACGCCCTTTGCTGAAAAGTCACAAAATTCAGCATAGACTAAGATCAACGTCTTGAGGCTGTTCTGACAAATGTTCATTCGGCTTCCTGAAAAGGGATCCGTGCAGCATATTAAAATGTAAAAAAAAAATATTGTTTTGAAACCATGAGGTGGACCTGTGTGTATAACAGTATAATAATATATAGATGTCTTCAGGTCGGGACGTTTTATGTACAGGGTAAGTTTGGGATTTTTTTAGAGCATGAGCAGGGGAGTTTTTAAGCATTTAGTCCATTGTGGTGAACCGCCCCCATTTAAGTAAATTCAAAATGGCCGACTTCCTGTAAAACCTAGCGCATGGCTCCAAGAGACTTTTTTGTAGGTCTTGGCCTTATACATACTCCATCGAATTTACAAAAAGTAGGTGAATCACTCAACCAGGGCTGATGTTTTTGAATATTTCTAGAGGGCCATGGCAAGCCATTTTAAAAAAGCTGCACATTCCATTCCGCAGGATTGCTATGGACATTGTGGGTCCTTTGACAAAAAGCAGTGGTGTAGTGTGTGACAACGCCACACGTTTCCCAGAGGCATTTCCATTGCGCACAATCACTGCTCCGGCAGTACTTTGTGCCTTGGTGCAACTCCTTTCCAGAGTTGGCATACCAGATGAGATTCTAACAGACCAGGGAACCAATTTCACTTCAAGGTTAATGCAACTGTTCAACAAACAACTGGGCATCTCCGCCATCAAAACCACTCCATACCACCCATAGACTGATGGACTAGTGGAAAGGTTCAATCAGACCTTAAAGAAGATGCTCCAGAAATTTGTGGATGATACTGGAAAAGACTGGGACCGGTGGCTGCCCTTTTTGCTGTTTGCCTATCGCGAAGTTCCTCAGGCGTCAACAGGTTTCTCTCCCTTTGAACTCTTGCATGCTTGGGAGGTTCAGGGGCCATTGGACTTGCTCCGAAAGGCCTAGGAGGCACCTTCCACCACGTGAAGTGATCGGGGGGTGGTGAAATTTGTGCTGGAAATGAGGGAGAGACTGGCCAGGTACCAGTAGGAGGCAGAGGTCAACCTGCGGGAGGCCCAGAAAAGCCAGAAGACCTGGTATGACCAGCAAGCTCGCCACCGGGAGTTTAAACCCGGCCAAAAAGTATTGCGGCTTCTCCCCACATGCAACAACAAGCTTTTAGTAAAGTGGCAGGGGCCATATGAGGTCACCCGGAAGATGGGTCCAGTGACCTATGAGATTTTCCATCCGGAGAAGAAAAAAAATAAACAAACTTATCATGTGAACCCCCTCAAAGAGTGGAAGGAGCGTTCAAACCAGGCTCCAAAGGAGGTCATACTCGCGCGGAAGGTGGAGGAGGACGACGACGACGACAAGGACGAGGACGACGACAATGATGATGATGATGATGATGATGACGAGGCAGAGCTGGAGTCCTCGACGACGACAGATGCGCCTGCACTGGCACGTCGGAAACCCAAGCAAGTCACAGAGATGTGCTTAATTTTCAAGACGGTGCCTTCTCTTTTTTCCGCCAGCCCAGGGAAGACGACGGTGGTAGAACACGTCATTCGTCTCAAAGAAGGATTACCAATTCGTCAGCGCCCCTACCGAGTTCCGCAACACTTGGTGGAGAGACTAACCAAGGAGCTCCAGGAAATGCTGAAGCTTGGAGTCATTGAGCCTTCCAAGTCGGAGTGGTGCAGTCCGGTGGTTATCATCTCCAAGAAAGATGTGTGCTGATTTAGAAAGAGAGTGAAAGACGTTTAAGAGAAGAAGCAGAAAGTACTTAATATGGAGATAAAGAAAGACGAAGAAACAGGAGCGAGAAAAAAAGGAGGAAATGCACCAGCCGAGGATCAAAGAGACAGTGACAGTGAAAAAGGAAGTCAGGGTGAGAGAGCTGAGGAGGAGGGCCAGCGAGAAAAGGAGCCGGGATTGCCTCAACAAGTGGACAACAGCGCCCTGGGAAGCCTGCCACAAGAGATGAATGCAAAGCGGCCTGCCAAACAATCACACCAATCCAAGATAATATGCGTAAATGGGCTGCGGGCCTCACGACCACCCCGTCAGCACCGATCTTCTACCAAGGACGTGGAAGAGGAAGAGGACACCTGCCAACAAAAGACGACGTCTGCTACAACTGTAGGAAACATGGCCACTTTGCTCGAAACTGCCGTCAACCACCCAGGAAAACCGATTACAATTTACACAGACAGAATCAAGTTTGATAAGAAATTTGTGATTTGTCAGGACCAGTCGTGAAAGCAACGGAGGATCACGTGACGTAAAAAACAAACAAAAAAAGCAAGTGGAGAAGCAGTTCTACATCAACGTGCGTTTTACTTATTAGGCCGTGATACACTGACACAATTGGACCTTAATATCAGAGTCAATAAGCAAGGGCGAATTCAAACAAACGTCAAAACTTTAAAAGGGCACATTATTATCGGTTGCTACATTTGGAAGAACAAAATAGGACGTCAATAAATTATTAGAAGTAGCTCACAATAGAGTCTGTTTGGGCGATGACGTGCAACACATGGTTAGTCTGCAAGGGACTATCAGATACAATGTATCAAAAGTAAGTGACTTACTGAGGCCTCATTTCGATTAAAAAAGGGCGCATTGTCAGTGATAAGCAAAAAGAAAAAACTGTGCCAAAGCCTTAAAAGAAATAAAAGAGAAGTAAATGATGTCTTTGAAAGAAGTGTGCAATTATTGTCGGGCATGGATTGCAAATTACTCAGAATACTCAAGAATACAAGATGGCGGCGCGCATAAACGCAGCGGCTAACGGCTCTCCCTCCCGCACTAACTATTCTCTTATTTATCAAATTTATATATTTATCTGAATTATTGTTGTATTGCACTGGAGAGGGGAACTCTCTAATCTCGTTGCACACTTGAGTACAATGACAAAGGGATTTCTGATTTCTGAAATTACCATTGCTGGACATCATTTATGACAAGCCAATGACAAAAAATAGTTTGAACACTTGCGGCTGACAAAGCTTTTGAACTTGTCACGCATGAAATCATTGATTACAATGTATTAGCATTACCAACTTGATATTTAATTGATAAATTGAGTCATGGGAACTCCCATGTCTCAACAGGGGGGGGATGATGATTGATATCCATAGTATGATGATTGATATGATTGATATCCATAGTATGATGATTGATAGCCAGAGTACAGGACATTTGCTGTACCACAAGTTCTACAAATTAAAAAAAAAATTAAAATAAAAAAATTGTAGGTCATGTCTAGTGTGTAGTAAACATAATGTTCAAGGGAAGATGAGACCAAAAAGAAGATTGTATTGACAAAGCATCTTAACGCACTACCAAATTACTATGAGCCATTTGAGCAAACAGTGACTGCAAAAAATGACTTCATTAGCCTGGGTTACTGAAGGAACCAGGGCAAAGTGAATCCATTTGTATATTAGTCACAACAATTGGATCCCGTGGCGAGAGCCACGTCAGAGTGTGATCAAGCAGTCCTGACCGCTGCTTTAAGGAATCCAAAAATGACATCCTTGTCCACCACATTCACATTGCACGGCGACCTAATTGTCACAGGGACACATTACACTGATAAGGTGGGGTGCGCTCTGCGTCATTTTTTCCCGCACCAGTAGAACATGCCTCACGACTGTGGAGGCCGCATCCAAATTGCCACCAAGCCGCGACCTGACCTTTTGGACACTTTTCTCCCGACTGGAGAGACATTTTTATTAGGATTGCAAATTGAAATTTAGTTTCAAGGGATATTAAAATCTGTATGTTCAGGACAAGCAGCAGAATGTTTTGCACTGATTCAGGCTTGTAAGACACAAAACCAGGTGCACATTCCAGACTGATAAGAAGTAGAAGCGTTTGAGAACCAAGGTCACAAAACAGAGAACTTGTTAGAGAGAAATTGTTAGAATAAGCAGGAAGAGCGTAGGCGGGTGTGAGAAAGTCAAAGTTTGAACAGCAAATCAACTTGACAATTTGATCTCACACCAGGAAAAATGCACCACTATTTGAACGCACACATTGGGATAACAAAGGTGCAAACATTGCTGAGGACAGGTTCCGCAAATTGGTAGATGGCAAATCCTGGCTGCCTAATTCATTGGTTGAAAGGAGTAACAAGAGTGACACATGAGCGTAGCTTGGTTCCTCTCTGGCCTTGGCCATTTCAATAAGCTCGCCCAAAAGGCGTCAGGACATTTAAACCTGACAGTGGCACTACCACTACGATCAAAAATAAGTTGCTAGAGGTCTCAACGGCTGGAATATCCTCAAATGTGAAAAATTTCAAGAAGATGGGATCATCTGAGTCATGTTGCCGGAGCTTTTGTTTCCACGGTGAATAATCAGACTTTGCAACACCGTTAAAGCCACGCTCTTTGACAAAAAGTCACAAAATTTGGTATGGGGTAAGATCGATTTCTTGAGTCTGTTCTGACCAATTTTGAGCCGAATTTGTTTAAAGGGCTCCGTGCAGTACGTTAAATTGTAAAAAAAAAATTTGTTGTCACCACTAGGTGGCGCAAGGTGTATAACTGAATACAAACATGTAGATGTCTTCGGCTACCGACTCTTTATGTACCTGTGATGTTTTGTATTTTTAGCAGCTTGTGCAGGGGAGTTATCAAGCATTTTGTCCATTGCGGCGAAGGAAATATTCAACGAAAACTTTGAAGCCCCGCCCCCGTCATATAGTATTTCGGAAACTAAAGATTTTTGTCCCAGTGTTTGTCCCAGGTCTTAAAATGGTACAGCCGGAATTGTAAGGCAATCGGATGAACCCTGTAGCATCAGGGTGCAAAAGAATGACCCCTGTAAACGTGCAAAAATGGGCGAAAGTTGGACTTTCAAAAATTCATAACTCACTTTCTGTTCATTATAGACTATTGTCATCAAAGAAAGTATTTGTACATCTCGGGGTACTACACGTGCCTGGCAATTTTCGGAGGCCTACGTCAAACGGGCCAGTTTTTCCTTTGATGTTTCCCACTCTAGTTGGAGCTAGAGAGCCATTTTGTTTGCGTCGTTTATGACGACGCAAAAATATCAAATTTTTCGCCATGCCCGATGAGACTGCCAAGTTTGGCGAGTTTTGTTGGAAATGTTAAATATTTACGAGAAATAACGTGAGGAACCTTCAAGAGAAATTTTTGCGTTGTTAAATTTAGAGCAGCTTTTGTTGTCAAAGCGTCATCAATGTTTTAAGTAAATTCAAAATGGCCAACTTCCTGTGCAATTTAGCTCATGGCTCCAAGAGAATATTTTGTAGGTCTTGGCCTTATAAATACTCCACAAAATTTTCAAAAACCTAGGTATCACACTCAACCAACTGCTTTTTTGAAAATTTCTAGAGGGCGATAGAGAGCCATTTTTTAAAAGCTGCATGAGAAACTAATAAAATATTGATGGTTTTGCCAGGCCTGATGTGTATGCAAAGTTTCATGAGTTTTCATGAATATTTAGAACCTCAAAATAAGCCTAAGTTTATTAGCGAACTATGCAAAGCCACACCCACAGCATTTCACAAAAAATGATACATTTCGTATTGCGACATCCGGAAGGGCTAAACATTCATCCGAGCAAATATGAGTTAGACCTTATTAACCTGCTCGGAGAAAAACATCAACAAAAATAACCTGTATTTGATTTTAACAGTTGGTGGCGCTACCACTACGATTAAGAATTAGTTTGTCGATGTCTTCAGGGTTGGGCTCTCCTCAAATGTGAAAAAATTTGAGATGATAGCATGATCTGAGTGATGTTACAGGAACTTGTGTTGCCAAAGAGAAAAATCAGACAATGCGGCACCGTCGTGGCCACGCCCTTTGCTGAAAAGTCGCAAAATTCGGCATTGACTAAGATCAATGTCTTGAGGCTGTTCTGACAAATTTTCACTCAGATGTGTTAAACGGGCTCCGTGCAGTACGCACCGTAACGGCCATGCCCATCGCCAAAAAGTTACAAAATTTGGCAGAGAGTTCAATGTCTAGAGGTGCTTGTGACAAAAAATATAGTCAGATTCGTCAAAAGGGCTCCGTGTAAAAAAAAAAAAAAAAAAGATTGATTACACTAGGTGGCGCTATGTGTATAACAGAATAAGAACATATAGATGTCTTCAGGTCCGCGTTTGACGTACAGGTGAAGTTTTGGATTTTTTGGAGCATGTGCAGGGGAGTTATTAAGCATTTTGTCCATTGTGGTGACACGCCCCCTTTGAAGTTAATTCAAAATGGCCGACTTCCTGTGCTATTTCGCTCATGGCTCCAAGAGACTTTTTTGAAGGTCTTGGCCTTATACAATCAACATAAATTTTTCAAAAAGCTAGGTGAAACACACAACCGGGGCTGCTCTTTTGAAAATTTCTAGAGGGCGATAGAGAGCCATTTTTAAAAAAACTGCACGAGAAACTAATGAAATATTCATGATTTTGTCAGGCCTGATGTGTGTGCAAAGTTCCATGAGTTTTCGTTCATATTTAGAACCTCAAAATACGTGTTGTTTTATTGGTGATATGTGCGATGCCACGCCCACAGCTTTTCACAAAAAATAACGAATTTCGTATTGTGACATCCTGAAGGACGAAACACTCAGCCGAGCAAATATGAGGGCGATCTTGTTAACCTGCTCAGAGAAAAACATCAACAAAAATAATTTGTATTTGCTTTGACCAGTTGGTGGCGCTACTACTACAATCAAACATAAGTTGGTAGATGACTTCAGGGCTGCAATATCCTTAAATGTGAAAATTTTCGAGAAGATAGGATCATCTGAGTCATCTTGCCGGAACTTTTGTTTCCACGGTGAATAATCAGACTTTGCGGCACCGTAATAGCCACGCCCAACGAAGCAAAGTCACAAAAATAGGGATAGAGTAAGATCAATGTCTAAAGTCATTTTTGGCCAATTTTCAATCAGATTCGTTAAAAGGGCACCGTGCAGTACGTCAAAATGTAAAAAATTATCATTTTTGTCACCACTGGGTGGTGCAAGGTGGTCGCTGCTCAGGCCCTAATAATAATAATGATAATAATAATAATAAAAGTAATAATATTTTCTACAAAAACAATAGGGACCTCGCAGCCGTCGCAGCTCGGGCCCTAATAACAATTTCTACAAAAACAATAGGGACCTCGCCGCGGTCGCTGCTCGGGCCCCAATAATAATTTCTACACAAAGTCCATTGTGGTGACCCGCCCCCTTTTAAGTAAATTCAAAATGGCCGACTTCCTGTAAAACCTAGCTCATTGCTCCAAGAGACTATTTTGTAGGTCTTGGTCTTATACATACAGTGAACCCTCGCTACTTCGCGGTTCACCTTTCGCGGGTTCAGTGCTTCGCGGGTCTAAAAAATATTCGGGGGCATTGTAGTTTCGCCGAGCGACACAACGGGGCGCTGGAGCGGTTAGACGGCCGGCGTGCGCCGAAGAAGAGCGTGGGCGAAGAGGAGAGTGGACGAAGAAGAGCACGTTCCCCCGGACACGATCGGTGGCGACGTTTCGCGCGGTTCGGACCGTACCAGAGCTCCGGCCAGCGTGCGTGGCAGTTAAGCCGTAGAGGAGCACCTTCCCCGGGCACGGGCGGTTCCAAGCGGCCCCTAAGTTTAACCGAATGGAAGCTCCGGAGGAGGAGGGCATGCTCGCGTCACAGAAAGCCGAAGAGGAGCACCTTCCCCGGGCACAGGCGGTGCCAAGCGGCCCCTAAGTTTAACCGAATGGAAGCTCCGGGGGAGGAGGGCGGGCGTGTGTCACAGTTAAGCCAAATTGGAGCACCTCTTCTGCCCGGGCACGAGCGGAGCGCGAGGCTGTCAGTTATGAATGAATAAATGAATAAATAAATAAAGAATGCCACCTTTCATTTCACAGGGCACACCGGACGGCGTACCAGCAGGTAAAAGTCGGAGTAATTAAATAAATACAAAAAGAATGGCTGGGGAATAAAAAAATAATACGTTTTAATAATAATTTGGTTTTTTTGTTATAACATGAATTTCACTCTCTCTCTCCCCGTATATATATATATATATATATATATATTTATTATATATATTGTATATTTTTTTAAGCATTTTTGAAGGTGCGCCGCTACTTCGCGGATTTTCAGTTTTCGCGGGTGGTCTCGGTCCCCGTTAACCGCGATAACCGAGGGTTCACTGTACTCCATAACATTTACAAAAAGCGAGGTGAAACACTCAACCAGAGCTGCTTTTTTTAACATTTCTCGAGGGCCATGGCGAGCCATTTCAAAAAAGCTGCACAACTAACGTATAAAATATTGATAAATTTGCTCGGCCTGATGTGTGTGTAAAGTTTTACGAGTTGTCGTTCATATTTAGAACCTCATAATCAGCTTTGTTTTATTGACGAACAGTGCAATGCCACTCCCACAACTTTTCATGAAAAAGGACGAATTTCGTATTGTGACATCCTCATGGCCGAAACAGTCATCCGAGCATATATGAGGGCGACCTTGTTGAGTTGCACGGAGAAAAACATCCAAGAAAATAACTTGTATTAGCTTTTACCAGTTGGTGGCGCTACTACTACGATGTAAAATAAGTTGGTAGATGTCTTCAGGGCTGAAGTATCCTCAAATGTGTACAACTTCGAGAAGATAGGATCATCTGAGTCATGTTGCCGGAGCTTTTGTTGCCACAGAGTACAATCGGACTTTTCAGCACCTTAATAGCCACGCCTTTTGCCAAAACGTCACAAAATTCGGCAGAGAGTAAGATCATTGTCTTGAGTCTTTTCTGACTAATTTTCAGTCGGATTCGTCAAAAGGGCACCGTGCAGTACGTGAAAATTAAAATAAAAACAAATTTTTGATTCCACTTGGCGGCACTGTGTGTATAACAAAATAATAACATTAAGATGTCTTCAGGTCGGGACGTTTTATTTACAGGTGAAGGTTTGGATTTTTAGGAGCATGTGCAGGGGAGTTATTAAGCATTCATTTATTTGTATTAGGTTCATTTTGTCTTCTTATTATTGATATTTGACTGATTCATTAAAAGCAGACAATTATGTTTTCGGTTAATTTTTTACCTGACATGTTTCGGCGAGTCTTTCGCCTTCTTCAGAGTGTCGCATGATGGTGTCTTGAGCTGATGTTCCATGAGGGTGTGACTTACCTGTCAAAAAAATGAAAAAAATCAGAGCAGTGAAAGAACAAGCACAACATGAACATTACAAATCAGCAATCACTGACCACTGCAAAAGGGAAAACCACATCATGGACCGGGAGAAGGGCAGGGTCATCCGCACAGAAGAGAACAAACAACAGCGCTGGATCAGAGAGGCCATTGAGATCTGCAAGCGAGGCATAAAAACCATGAACAGAGACAAGGGAGCCTTCATCCTCTCTACCACCTGGACCAGCATCTTGGCGGAGTGAACGGACAGCGGGGGGCGTGACTTGCCTTCATTCTTGTGACAGGTAAGTCACGCCCTCATGGAACATCAGCTGATAAAGACGGGTCACAAGACAGCATCATGTGACACTCTGAAGAAGGCGAAAGACTTTCGTATTGTGACATGCTCAAGGCCTAAACACTCATCCGAGCAAATATAAGGTAGATTTTGTTCACTTGCCCGGAGAAAAACATCAACGAAAATAATTTGTATTTGTTTTAACCAGTTGGTGGCACTACCACTGCGATCAAAAATAAGTTGGCAGCCGTCTTCAGGGCCTGAATATCCTCAAATGTGAAAGATTTCCAGAAGATGGATCATCTGAATCATTTTGCAGGAACTTTTGTTGCCACGGAGAATAATCAGAATCTGCGGCACCGTAATAGCCACGCCCTTTGAAGGAAAGTCATAAAAATAGGGATAGAGTAAGATCAATGTCTTGAGTCTTTTCTAGCCAATTTTCAATCGGATTCGTTAAAAGGGCACCGTGCAGTACGTCAAAATGTAAAAATTGATATTGATTGGCGCAAGGTGTATAACTGAATATAAACATATAGATGTCTTCAGGTACCGACTCTTTATGTACATGTGAAGTTTTGGATTTTTAGCAGCATGTGCAGGAGAGTTATTAAGCATTTTGTCCATTGCGGCGAAGGAAATCTTAAGTGAAAACTTTGAAGCCCCGCCCCCGTCATATAGTATTTCGGAAACAAAAAATTTTAGCCCCAGTGTTTGTCCCAGGTCTTAAGATGCTCCAGACAGAACTTTAAGGCAATCAGATGAAGCCTTTAGGATCAGGGTGCAAAAGAATGACCCCTGTAAACATGCAAAAAAGGGCAAAAGTCGGACTTTCAAAAATTCATAACTCACTTCCTGTTCATATTAGACGTTAAAAAATATAAAATTTTTCGCCATGCCCGATGAGACTGCCAAGTTTGGTGAGTTTTTGTGCATGTTTCGGGGGTCAAAAATGCGATCGAACAATCGGAAAAATAATAATAATACTAATTTCTACAAAAACAATAGGGACTTCGCAGCGGTCGCTGCTCAGGCCCTAATAATAATAATAATAATAATAATAATAAAAGTAATAATATTTTCTACAAAAACAATAGGGACCTCGCCGCGGTCGCTGCTCGGGCCCCAATAATAATTTCTACACAAAGTCCATTGTGGTGACCCGCCCCCTTTTAAGTAAATTCAAAATGGCCGACTTCCTGTAAAACCTAGCTCATTGCTCCAAGAGACTTTTTTGTAGGTCTTGGTCTTGTACATACAGTGAACCCTCGCTACTTCGCGGTTCACCTTTCGCGGGTTCAGTGCTTCGCGGGTCTAAAAAATATTCGGGGGCATTGTAGTTTCGCCAAGCGGCACGACGGGGCGCTGGAGCGGTTAGACGGCCGGCGTGCGCCGAAGAAGAGCGTGGGCGAAGAGGAGAGTGGACGAAGAAGAGCACGTTCCCCCGGACACGATCGGTGGCGACGTTTCGCGCGGTTCGGACCGTACCAGAGCTCCGGCCGGCGTGCGTGGCAGTTAAGCCGTAGAGGAGCACCTTCCCCGGGCACGGGCGGTGCCAAGCGGCCCCTAAGTTTAACCGAATGGAAGCTCCGGAGGAGGAGGGCATGTTCGCGTCACAGTAAGCCGAAGAGGAGCACCTTCCTCGAGCACGGGCGGTTCCAAGCGGCCCCTAAGTTTAACCGAATGGAAGCTCCGGAGGAGGAGGGCATGCTCGCGTCACAGTAAGCCGAAGAGGAGCACCTTCCCCGGGCACGGGCGGTTCCAAGCGGCCCCTAAGTTTAACCGAATGGAAGCTCCGGAGGAGGAGGGCATGCTCGCGTCACAGTAAGCCGAAGAGGAGCACCTTCCCCGGGCACGGCGGTGCCAAGCGGCCCCTAAGTTTAACCGAATGGAAGCTCCGGGGGAGGAGGGCGGGCGTGTGTCACAGTTAAGCCGAATTGGAGCACCTCTTCTGCCCGGGCACGAGCGGAGCGCGAGGCTGTCAGTTATGAATGAATAAATGAATAAATAAATAAAGAATGCTACCTTTCATTTCACAGGGCACACCGGACGGCGTACCAGCAGGTAAAAGTCGGAGTAATTAAATAAATACAATAAGAATGGCTGGGGAATAAAAAAATAATACGTTTTAATAATAATTTGGTTTTTTTGTTATAACATGAATTTACTCTCTCTCTCTCTCTCCCCCCGTATATATATATATATATATATATATATATATTTATATATTTATTATATATATTGTATATTTTTTTTAAGCATTTTTGAAGGTGCGCCGCTACTTCGCGGATTTTCAGTTTTTGCGGGTGGTCTCGGTCCCCATTAACCGCAATAACCGAGGGTTCACTGTGCTCCATAAAATTTACAAAAAGCGAGGTGAAACACTCAACCAGGGCTGCTTTTTTGAACATTTCTCGAGGGCCATGGCGAGCCATTTCAAAAAAGCTGCACAACTAACGTATAAAATATTGATAAATTTGCTCGGCCTGATGTGTGTGTAAAGTTTCACGAGTTGTCGTTCATATTTAGAACCTCATAATCAGCGTTGTTTTATTGCCGAACAGTGCAATGCCACTCCCACAACTTTTCATGAAAAAGGACAAATTTCGTATTATGACATCCTCATGGCCGAAACAGTCATCCGAGCATATATGAGGGCGACCTTGTTGAGTTGCACGGAGAAAAACATCCAAGAAAATAACTTGTATTAGCTTTTACCAGTTGGTGGCGCTACTACTACGATGAAAAATAAGTTGGTAGATGTCTTCAGGGCTTAAGTATCCTCAAATGTGTGCAACTTCGAGAAGATAGGATCATCTGAGTCATGTTGCTGGAGCTTTTGTTGCCACAGAGTACAATCGGACTTTTCAGCACCGTAATAGCCACGCCTTTTGCCAAAACGTCACAAAATTCGGCAGAGTAAGATCATTGTCTTGAATCTTTTCTGACTCATTTTCAGTCGGATTCGTCAAAAGGGCACCGTGCAGTACGTGAAAATTAAAATAAAAACAAATTTTTGATTCCACTTGGCGGCACTGTGTGTATAACAAAATAATAACATTAAGATGTCTTCAGGTCGGGACGTTTTATTTACAGGTGAAGGTTTGGATGTCTAGGAGCATGTGCAGGGGAGTTATTAAGCATTCATTTATTTGTATTAGGTTCATTTTGTCTTCTTATTATTGATATTTGACTGATTCATTAAAAGCAGACAATTATGTTTTAGGTTAATTTTTTACCTGACATGTTTCGGCGAGTCTTTCGCCTTCTTCAGAGTGTCGCATGATGGTGTCTTGAGCTGATGTTCCATGAGGGTGTGAGTTACCTGTCAAAAAAATGAAAAAAATCAGAGCAGTAAAAGAACAAGCACAACATGAACATTACAAATCAGCAATCACTGACCACTGCAAAAGGGAAAACCACATCATGGACCGGGAGAAGGGCAGGGTCATCCGCACAGAAGAGAACAAACAACAGCGCTGGATCAGAGAGGCCATTGAGATCTGCAAGCGAGGCATAAAAACCATGAACAGAGACAAGGGAGCCTTCATCCTCTCTACCACCTGGACCAGCATCTTGGCGGAGTGAACGGACAGCGGGGGGCGTGACTTGCCTTCATTCTTGTGACAGGTAAGTCACGCCCTCATGGAACATCAGCTGATAAAGACGGGTCACAAGACACCATCATGTGACACTCTGAAGAAGGCGAAAGACTTTCGTATTGTGACATGCTCAAGGCCTAAACACTCATCCGAGCAAATATAAGGTAGATTTTGTTAACATGCCCGGAGAAAAACATCAACGAAAATAATTTGTATTTGTTTTAACCAGTTGGTGGCGCTACCACTGCGATCAAAAATAAGTTGGCAGCCGTCTTCAGGGCCTGAATATCCTCAAATGTGAAAAATTTCGAGAAGATGGATCATCTGAATCATTTTGCAGGAACTTTTGTTGCCACGGAGAATAATCAGACTCTGCGGCACCGTAATAGCCACGCCCTTCGAAGGAAAGTCACAAAAATAGGGATAGAGTAAGATCAATGTCTTGAGTCTTTTCTAGCCAATTTTCAATCAGATTCGTTAAAAGGGCACCGTGCAGTACGTCAAAATGTAAAAAATGATATTGATTGGCGCAAGGTGTATAACTGAATATAAACATATAGATGTCTTCAGGTACAGACTCTTTATGTACATGTGAAGTTTTGGATTTGTAGCAGCATGTGCAGGAGAGTTATTAAGCATTTTGTCCATTGCGGCGAAGGAACTCTTAAGTGAAAACTTTGATGCCCCGCCCCCGTCATATAGTATTTCGGAAACAAAAATTTTTAGCCCCAGTGTTTGTCCCAGGTCTTCAGATGCTACAGACAGAATTTTAAGGCAATCAGATGAAGCCTTTAGGATCAGGGTGCAAAAGAATGACCCCTGTAAACATGCAAAAAAGGGCAAAAGTCGGACTTTCAAAAATTCATAACTCACTTCCTGTTCATATTAGACGTTAAAATATCAAATTTTTCGCCATGCCCGATGAGACTGCCAAGTTTGGTGAGTTTTTGTGCATGTTTCGGGGGTCAAAAATGCGATCAAACAATCGGAAAAATAATAATAATAATAATTTCTACAAAAACAATAGGGACTTCGCAGCGGTCGCTGCTCAGGCCCTAATAATAATAATAATAATAATAATAAAAGTAATAATATTTTCTACAAAAACAATAGGGACCTCGCCGCGGTCGCTGCTCGGGCCCCAATAATAATTTCTACACAAAGTCCATTGTGGTGACCCGCCCCCTTTTAAGTAAATTCAAAATGGCCGACTTCCTGTAAAACCTAGCTCATTGCTCCAAGAGACTTTTTTGTAGGTCTTGGTCTTATACATACAGTGAACCCTCGCTACTTCGCGGTTCACCTTTCGCGGGTTCAGTGCTTCGCGGGTCTAAAAAATATTCGGGGGCATTGTAGTTTCGCCGAGCGGCACGACGGGGCGCTGGAGCGGTTAGACGGCCGGCGTGCGCCGAAGAAGAGCGTGGGC
The DNA here is from genome assembly GCF_059441095.1 of Idiotropiscis lumnitzeri. NCBI lineage: Eukaryota > Metazoa > Chordata > Actinopteri > Syngnathiformes > Syngnathidae > Idiotropiscis > Idiotropiscis lumnitzeri. The sequence continues at coordinate 178,719 of NW_028283692.1, forward strand.
GAAGAGGAGAGTGGACGAAGAAGAGCACGTTCCCCCGGACACGATCGGTGGCGACGTTTCGCGCGGTTCGGACCGTACCAGAGCTCCGGCCAGCGTGCGTGGCAGTTAAGCCGTAGAGGAGCACCTTCCCCGGGCACGGGCGGTGCCAAGCGGCCCCTAAGTTTAACCGAATGGAAGCTCCGGAGGAGGAGGGCATGCTCGCGTCACAGTAAGCCGAAGAGGAGCACCTTCCCCGGGCACGGGCGGTTCCAAGCGGCCCCTAAGTTTAACCGAATGGAAGCTCCGGAGGAGGAGGGCATGCTCGCGTCACAGTAAGCCGAAGAGGAGCACCTTCCCCGGGCACGGGCGGTGCCAAGCGGCCCCTAAGTTTAACCGAATGGAAGCTCCGGGGGAGGAGGACGGGCGTGTGTCACAGTTAAGCCAAATTGGAGCACCTCTTCTGCCCGGGCACGAGCGGAGCGCGAGGCTGTCAGTTATGAATGAATAAATGAATAAATAAATAAAGAATGCCACCTTTCATTTCACAGGGCACACCGGACGGCGTACCAGCAGGTAAAAGTCGGAGTAATTAAATAAATACAAAAAGAATGGCTGGGGAATAAAAAAATAATACGTTTTAATAATAATTTGGTTTTTTTGTTATAACATGAATTTCACTCTCTCTCTCCCCGTATATATATATATATATATCTATATATATATATCTATCTATATCTATCTATATATATATATATATATATATATATATATATATATTTCTATATTTATTATATATATTGTATATTTTTTTTAAGCATTTTTGAAGGTGCGCCGCTACTTCGCGGATTTTCAGTTTTCGCGGGTGGTCTCGGTCCCCATTAACCGCGATAACCGAGGGTTCACTGTACTCCATAAAATTTACAAAAAGCGAGGTGAAACACTCAACCAGAGCTGCTTTTTTTTAACATTTCTCGAGGGCCATGGCGAGCCATTTTAAAAAAGCTGCACAACTAACGTATAAAATATTGATAAATTTGCTCGGCCTGATGTGTGTGTAAAGTTTTACGAGTTGTCGTTCATATTTAGAACCTCATAATCAGCTTTGTTTTATTGCCGAACAGTGCAATGCCACTCCCACAACTTTTCACGAAAAATCACGAATTTCGTATTGTGACATCCTCATGGCCGAAACAGTCATCCGAGCATATATGAGGGCGACCTTGTTGAGTTGCACGGAGAAAAACATCCAAGAAAATAACTTGTATTAGCTTTTACCAGTTGGTGGCGCTTCTACTACGATGTAAAATAAGTTGGTAGATGTCTTCAGGGCTGAAGTATCCTCAAATGTGTACAACTTCGAGAAGATAGGATCATCTGAGTCATGTTGCCGGAGCTTTTGTTGCCACAGAGTACAATCGGACTTTTCAGCACCTTAATAGCCACGCCTTTTGCCAAAACGTCACAAAATTCGGCAGAGAGTAAGATCATTGTCTTGAGTCTTTTCTGACTAATTTTCAGTCGGATTCGTCAAAAGGGCACCGTGCAGTACGTGAAAATTAAAATAAAAACAAATTTTTGATTCCACTTGGCGGCACTGTGTGTATAACAAAATAATAACATTAAGATGTCTTCAGGTCGGGACGTTTTATTTACAGGTGAAGGTTTGGATTTTTAGGAGCATGTGCAGGGGAGTTATTAAGCATTCATTTATTTGTATTAGGTTCATTTTGTCTTCTTATTATTGATATTTGACTGATTCATTAAAAGCAGACAATTATGTTTTAGGTTAATTTTTTACCTGACATGTTTCGGCGAGTCTTTCGCCTTCTTCAGAGTGTCGCATGATGGTGTTTTGAGACCCGTCTTCATCAGCTGATGTTCCATGAGGGTGTGACTTACCTGTCAAAAAAATGAAAAATCAGAGCAGTAAAAGAACAAGCACAACATGAACATTACAAATCAGCAATCACTGACCACTGCAAAAGGGAAAACCACATCATGGACCGGGAGAAGGGCAGGGTCATCCGCACCGAAGAGAACAAACAACAGCGCTGGATCAGAGAGGCCATTGAGATCTGCAAGCGAGGCATAAAAACCATGAACAGAGACAAGGGAGCCTTCATCCTCTCTACCACCTGGAGCAGCATTTTGGCGGAGTGAACGGACAGCGGGGGGCGTGACTTGCCTTCATTCTTGTGACAGGTAAGTCACGCCCTCATGGAACATCAGCTGATAAAGACGGGTCACAAGACACCATCATGTGACACTCTGAAGAAGGCGAAAGACTTTCGTATTGTGACATGCTCAAGGCCTAAACACTAATCCGAGCAAATATAAGGTAGATTTTGTTCACCTGCCCGGAGAAAAACATCAACGAAAATAATTTGTATTTGTTTTAACCAGTTGGTGGCGCTACCACTGCGATCAAAAATAAGTTGGCAGCCGTCTTCAGGGCCTGAATATCCTCAAATGTGAAAGATTTCCAGAAGATGGATCATCTGAATCATTTTGCAGGAACTTTTTTTGCCACGGAGAATAATCAGACTCTGCGGCACCGTAATAACCACGCCCTTTGAAGGAAAGTCATAAAAATAGGGATAGAGTAAGATCAATGTCTTGAGTCTTTTCTAGCCAATTTTCAATCGGATTCGTTAAAAGGGCACTGTGCAGTACGTCAAAATGTAAAAAATGATATTGATTGGCGCAAGGTGTATAACTGAATATAAACATATAGATGTCTTCAGGTACAGACTCTTTATGTACATGTGAAGTTTTGGATTTTTAGCAGCATGTGCAGGAGAGTTATTAAGCATTTTGTCCATTGCGGCGAAGGAAATCTTAAGTGAAAACTTTGAAGCCCCGCCCCCGTCATATAGTATTTCGGAAACAAAAAATTTTAGCCCCAGTGTTTGTCCCAGGTCTTCAGATGCTACAGACAGAATTTTAAGGCAATCAGATGAAGCCTTTAGGATCAGGGTGCAAAAGAATGACCCCTGTAAACATGCAAAAAAGGGCAAAAGTCGGACTTTCAAAAATTCATAACTCACTTCCTGTTCATATTAGACGTTAAAATATCAAATTTTTCGCCATGCCCGATGAGACTGCCAAGTTTGGTGAGTTTTTGTGCATGTTTCGGGGGTCAAAAATGCGATCGAACAATCGGAAAAATAATAATAATAATAATTTCTACAAAAACAATAGGGACTTCGCAGCGGTCGCTGCTCAGGCCCTAATAATAATAATAATAAAAGTAATAATGTTTTCTACAAAAACAATAGGGACCTCGCCGCGGTCGCTGCTCGGGCCCCAATAATAATTTCGACACAAAGTCCATTGTGGTGACCCGCCCCCTTTTAAGTAAATTCAAAATGGCCGACTTCCTGTAAAACCTAGCTCATTGCTCCAAGAGACTTTTTTGTAGGTCTTGGTCTTATACATACAGTGAACCCTCGCTACTTCGCGGTTCACCTTTCGCGGGTTCAGTGCTTCGCGGGTCTAAAAAATATTCGGGGGCATTGTAGTTTCGCCGAGCGGCACGACGGGTCGCTGGAGAGATTAGACGGCCGGCGTGCGCCAAAGAAGAGCGTGGGCGAAGAGGAGAGTGGACGAAGAAGAGCACGTTCCCCCGGACACGATCGGTGCCGACGTTTCGCGCGGTTCGGACCGTACCAGAGCTCCGGCCGGCGTGCGTGGCAGTTAAGCCGTAGAGGAGCACCTTCCCCGGGCACGGGCGGTTCCAAGCGGCCCCTAAGTTTAACCGAATGGAAGCTCCGGAGGAGGAGGGCATGCTCACGTCACAGTAAGCCGAAGAGGAGCACCTTCCCCGGGCACGGGCGGTGCCAAGCGGCCCCTAAGTTTAACCGAATGGAAGCTCCGGGGGAGGAGGGCGGGCGTGTGTCACAGTTAAGCCAAATTGGAGCACCTCTTCTGCCCGGGCACGAGCGGAGCGCGAGGCTGTCAGTTATGAATGAATAAATGAATAAATAAATAAAGAATGCCACCTTTCATTTCACAGGGCACACCGGACGGCGTACCAGCAGGTAAAAGTCGGAGTAATTAAATAAATACAAAAAGAATGGCTGGGGAATAAAAAAATAATACGTTTTAATAATAATTTGGTTTTTTTGTTATAACATGAATTTCACTCTCTCTCTCCCCGTATATATATATATATATATATATATATATATATATATTTATTATATATATTGTATATTTTTTTTAAGCATTTTTGAAGGTGCACCGCTACTTCGCGGATTTTCAGTTTTCGCGGGTGGTCTCGGTCCCCATTAACCGCGATAACCGAGGGTTCACTGTACTCCATAAAATTTACAAAAAGCGAGGTGAAACACTCAACCAGAGCTGCTTTTTTTAACATTTCTCGAGGGCCATGGCGAGCCATTTCAAAAAAGCTGCACAACTAACGTATAAAATATTGATAAATTTGCTCGGCCTGATGTGTGTGTAAAGTTTTACGAGTTGTCGTTCATATTTAGAACCTCATAATCAGCTTTGTTTTATTGCCGAACAGTGCAATGCCACTCCCACAACTTTTCACGAAAAAGGACGAATTTCGTATTGTGACATCCTCATGGCCGAAACAGTCATCCGAGCATATATGAGGGCGACCTTGTTGAGTTGCACGGAGAAAAACATCCAAGAAAATAACTTGTATTAGCTTTTACCAGTTGGTGGCGCTACTACTACGATGTAAAATAAGTTGGTAGATGTCTTCAGGGCTGAAGTATCCTCAAATGTGTACAATTCGAGAAGATAGGATCATCTGAGTCATGTTGCCGGAGCTTTTGTTGCCACAGAGTACAATCGGACTTTTCAGCACCTTAATAGCCACGCCTTTTGCCAAAACGTCACAAAATTCGGCAGAGAGTAAGATCATTGTCTTGAGTCTTTTCTGACTAATTTTCAGTCGGATTCGTCAAAAGGGCACCGTGCAGTACGTGAAAATTAAAATAAAAACAAATTTTTGATTCCACTTGGTGGCACTGTGTGTATAACAAAATAATAACATTATGATGTCTTCAGGTCGGGACGTTTTATTTACAGGTGAAGGTTTGGATTTTTAGGAGCATGTGCAGGGGAGTTATTAAGCATTCATTTATTTGTATTAGGTTCATTTTGTCTTCTTATTATTGATATTTGACTGATTCATTAAAAGCAGACAATTATGTTTTAGGTTAATGTTTTACCTGACATGTTTCGGCGAGTCTTTCGCCTTCTTCAGAGTGTCGCATGATGGTGTCTTGAGCTGATGTTCCATGAGGGTGTGACTTACCTGTCAAAAAAATGAAAAAATCAGAGCAGTAAAAGAACAAGCACAACATGAACATTACAAATCAGCAATCACTGACCACTGCAAAAGGGAAAACCACATCATGGACCGGGAGAAGGGCAGGGTCATCCGCACAGAAGAGAACAAACAACAGCGCTGGATCAGAGAGGCCATTGAGATCTGCAAGCGAGGCATAAAAACCATGAACAGAGACAAGGGAGCCTTCATCCTCTCTACCACCTGGAGCAGCATCTTGGCGGAGTGAACGGACAGCGGGGGGCGTGACTTGCCTTCATTCTCGTGACAGGTAAGTCACGCCCTCATGGAACATCAGCTGATAAAGACGGGTCACAAGACACCATCATGTGACACTCTGAAGAAGGCGAAAGACTTTCGTATTGTGACATCCTCAAGGCCTAAACACTCATCCGAGCAAATATAAGGTAGATTTTGTTAACCTGCCCGGAGAAAAACATCAACGAAAATAATTTGTATTTGTTTTAACCAGTTGGTGGCGCTACCACTGCGATCAAAAATAAGTTGGCAGCCGTCTTCAGGGCCTGAATATCCTCAAATGTGAAAGATTTCCAGAAGATGGATCATCTGAATCATTTTGCAGGAACTTTTGTTGCCACGGAGAATAATCAGACTCTGCGGCACCGTAATAGCCACGCCCTTTGAAGGAAAGTCATAAAAATAGGGATAGAGTAAGATCAATGTCTTGAGTCTTTTCTAGCCAATTTTCAATCGGATTCGTTAAAAGGGCACCGTGCAGTACGTCAAAATGTAAAAATTTATATTGATTGGCGCAAGGTGTATAACTGAATATAAACATATAGATGTCTTCAGGTACCGACTCTTTATGTACATGTGAAGTTTTGGATTTTTAGCAGCACGTGCAGGAGAGTTATTAAGCATTTTGTCCATTGCGGCGAAGGAAATCTTAAGTGAAAACTTTGAAGCCCCGCCCCCGTCATATAGTATTTCGGAAACAAAAAATTTTAGCCCCAGTGTTTGTCCCAGGTCTTAAGATGCTCCAGACAGAACTTTAAGGCAATCAGATGAAGCCTTTAGGATCAGGGTGCAAAAGAATGACCCCTGTAAACATGCAAAAAAGGGCAAAAATCGGACTTTCAAAAATTCATAACTCACTTCCTGTTCATATTAGACGTTAAAAAATATCAAATTTTTCGCCATGCCCGATGAGACTGCCAAGTTTGGTGAGTTTTTGTGCATGTTTCGGGGGTCAAAAATGCGATCGAACAATCGGAAAAATAATAATAATAATAATTCCTACAAAAACAATAGGGACTTCGCAGCGGTCGCTGCTCAGGCCCTAATAATAATAATAATAATAATAATAATAAAAGTAATAATATTTTCAACAAAAACAATAGGGACCTCGCCGCGGTCGCTGCTCGGGCCGAAATAATAATTTCTACACAAAGTCCATTGTGGTGACCAGCCCCCTTTTAAGTAAATTCAAAATGGCCGACTTCCTGTAAAACCTAGCTCATTGCTCCAAGAGACTTTTTTGTAGGTCTTGGTCTTATACATACAGTGAACCCTCGCTACTTCGCGGTTCACCTTTCGCGGGTTCAGTGCTTCGCGGGTCTAAAAAATATTCGGGGGCATTGTAGTTTCGCCGAGCGGCACGACGGGGCGCTGGAGCGGTTAGACGGCCGGCGTGCGCCGAAGAAGAGCGTGGGCGAAGAGGAGAGTGGACGAAGAAGAGCACGTTCCCCCGGACACGATCGGTGGCGACGTTTCGCGCGGTTCGGACCGTACCAGAGCTCCGGTCGGCGTGCGTGGCAGTTAAGCCATAGAGGAGCACCTTCCCCGGGCACGGGCGGTGCCAAGCGGCCCCTAAGTTTAACCGAATGGAAGCTCCGGAGGAGGAGGGCATGTTCGCGTCACAGTAAGCCGAAGAGGAGCACCTTCCCCGGGCACGGGCGGTTCCAAGCGGCCCCTGAGTTTAACCGAATGGAAGCTCCGGAGGAGGAGGGCATGCTCGCGTCACAGTAAGCCGAAGAGGAGCACCTTCCCCGGGCACGGGCGGTTCCAAGCGGCCCCTAAGTTTAACCGAATGGAAGCTTCGGAGGAGGAGGGCATGCTCGCGTCACAGTAAGCCGAAGAGTAGCACCTTCCCCGGGCACGGCGGTGCCAAGCGGCCCCTAAGTTTAACCGAATGGAAGCTCCGGGGGAGGAGGGCGGGCGTGTGTCACAGTTAAGCCGAATTGGAGCACCTCTTCTGCCCGGGCACGAGCGGAGCGCGAGGCTGTCAGTTATGAATGAATAAATGAATAAATAAATAAAGAATGCCACCTTTCATTTCACAGGGCACACCGGACGGCATACCAGCAGGTAAAAGTCGGAGTAATTAAATAAATACAAAAAGAATGGCTGGGGAATAAAAAAATAATACGTTTTAATAATAATTTGGTTTTTTTGTTATAAAATGAATTTCACTCTCTCTCTCCCCGTATATATATATATATATATATATATATATATATATTTATTATATATATTGTATATTTTTTTTAAGCATTTTTGAAGGTGCGCCGCTACTTCGCGGATTTTCAGTTTTCGCGGGTGGTCTCGGTCCCCATTAACCGCGATAACCGAGGGTTCACTGTACTCCATAAAATTTACAAAAAGCGAGGTGAAACACTCAATCAGGGCTGCTTTTTTGAACATTTCTCGAGGGCCATGGCGAGCCATTTCAAAAAAGCTGCACAACTAACGTATAAAATATTGATAAATTTGCTCGGCCTGATGTGTGTGTAAAGTTTCACGAGTTGTCGTTCATATTTAGAACCTCATAATCAGCGTTGTTTTATTGCCGAACAGTGCAATGCCACTCCCACAACTTTTCACGAAAAAGGACAAATTTCGTATTGTGACATCCTTATGGCCGAAACAGTCATCCGAGCATATATGAGGGCGACCTTGTTGAGTTGCACGGAGAAAAACATCCAAGAAAATAACTTGTATTAGCTTTTACCAGTTGGTGGCGCTACTACTACGATGAAAAATAAGTCGGTAGATGTCTTCAGGGCTGAAGTATCCTCAAATGTGTACAACTTCGAGAAGATAGGATCATCTGAGTCATGTTGCCGGAGCTTTTGTTGCCACAGAGTACAATCGGACTTTTCAGCACCGTAATAGCCACGCCTTTTGCCAAAACGTCACAAAATTCGGCAGAGAGTAAGATCATTGTCTTGAGTCTTTTCTGACTAATTTTCAGTCGGATTCGTCAAAAGGGCACCGTGCAGTACGTGAAAATTAAAATAAAAACAAATTTTTGATTCCACTTGGCGGCGCTGTGTGTATAACAAAATAATAACATTAAGATGTCTTCAGGTCGGGACGTTTTATTTACAGGTAAAGGTTTGGATTTTTAGGAGCATGTGCAGGGGAGTTATTAAGCATTCATTTATTTGTATTAGGTTCATTTTGTCTTCTTATTATTGATATTTGACTGATTCATTAAAAGCAGACAATTATGTTTTAGGTTAATTTTTTCACTGACATGTTTCGGCGAGTCTTTCGCCTTCTTCAGAGTGTCGCATGATGGTGTCTTGAGCTGATGTTCCATGAGGGTGTGACTTACCTGTCAAAAATATGAAAAAAATCAGAGCAGTAAAAGAACAAGCACAACATGAACATTACAAATCAGCAATCACTGACCACTGCAAAAGGGAAAACCACATCATGGACCGGGAGAAGGGCAGGGTCATCCGCACAGAAGAGAACAAACAACAGCGCTGGATCAGAGAGGCCATTGAGATCTGCAAGCGAGGCATAAAAACCATGAACAGAGACAAGGGAGCCTTCATCCTCTCTACCACCTGGACCAGCATCTTGGCGGAGTGAACGGACAGCGGGGGGCGTGACTTGCCTTCATTCTTGTGACAGGTAAGTCACGCCCTCATGGAACATCAGCTGATAAAGACGGGTCACAAGACACCATCATGTGACACTCTGAAGAAGGCGAAAGACTTTCGTATTGTGACATGCTCAAGGCCTAAACACTCATCCGAGCAAATATAAGGTAGATTTTGTTAACCTGCCCGGAGAAAAACATCAACGAAAATAATTTGTATTTGTTTTAACCAGTTGGTGGCGCTACCACTGCGATCAAAAATAAGTTGGCAGCCGTCTTCAGGGCCTGAATATCCTCAAATGTGAAAAATTTCGAGAAGATGGATCATCTGAATCATTTTGCAGGAACTTTTGTTGCCACGGAGAATAATCAGACTCTGCGGCACCGTAATAGCCACGCCCTTCGAAGGAAAGTCACAAAAATAGGGATAGAGTAAGATCAATGTCTTGAGTCTTTTCTAGCCAATTTTCAATCAGATTCGTTAAAAGGGCACCGTGCAGTACGTCAAAATGTAAAAAATGATATTGATTGGCGCAAGGTGTATAACTGAATATAAACATATAGATGTCTTCAGGTACAGACTCTTTATGTACATGTGAAGTTTTGGATTTTTAGCAGCATGTGCAGGAGAGTTATTAAGCATTTTGTCCATTGCGGCGAAGGAAATCTTAAGTGAAAACTTTGAAGCCCCGCCCCCGTCATATAGTATTTCGGAAACAAAAATTTTTAGCCCCAGTGTTTGTCCCAGGTCTTCAGATGCTACAGACAGAATTTTAAGGCAATCAGATGAAGCCTTTAGGATCAGGGTGCAAAAGAATGACCCCTGTAAACATGCAAAAAAGGGCAAAAGTCGGACTTTCAAAAATTCATAACTCACTTCCTGTTCATATTAGACGTTAAAATATCAAATTTTTCGCCATGCCCGATGAGACTGCCAAGTTTGGTGAGTTTTTGTGCATGTTTCGGGGGTCAAAAATGCGATCGAACAATCGGAAAAATAATAATAATAATAATTTCTACAAAAACAATAGGGACTTCGCAGCGGTCGCTGCTCAGGCCCTAATAATAATAATAATAATAATAATAAAAGTAATAATATTTTCTACAAAAACAATAGGGACCTCGCCGCGGTCGCTGCTCGGGCCCCAATAATAATTTCTACACAAAGTCCATTGTGGTGACCCGCCCCCTTTTAAGTAAATTCAAAATGGCCGACTTCCTGTAAAACCTAGCTCATTGCTCCAAGAGACTTTTTTGTAGGTCTTGGTCTTATACATACAGTGAACCCTCGCTACTTCGCGGTTCACCTTTCGCGGGTTCAGTGCTTCGCGGGTCTAAAAAATATTCGGGGGCATTGTAGTTTCGCCGAGCGGCACGACGGGGCGCTGGAGCGGTTAGACGGCCGGCGTGCGCCGAAGAAGAGCGTGGGCGAAGAGGAGAGTGGACGAAGAAGAGCACGTTCCCCCGGACACGATCGGTGGCGACGTTTCGCGCGGTTCGGACCGTACCAGAGCTCCGGCCAGCGTGCGTGGCAGTTAAGCCGTAGAGGAGCACCTTCCCCGGGCACGGGCGGTGCCAAGCGGCCCCTAAGTTTAACCGAATGGAAGCTCCGGAGGAGGAGGGCATGCTCGCGTCACAGTAAGCCGAAGAGGAGCACCTTCCCCGGGCACGGGCGGTTCCAAGCGGCCCCTAAGTTTAACCGAATGGAAGCTCCGGAGGAGGAGGGCATGCTCGCGTCACAGTAAGCCGAAGAGGAGCACCTTCCCCGGGCACGGGCGGTGCCAAGCGGCCCCTAAGTTTAACCGAATGGAAGCTCCGGGAGAGGAGGACGGGCGTGTGTCACAGTTAAGCCAAATTGGAGCACCTCTTCTGCCCGGGCACGAGCGGAGCGCGAGGCTGTCAGTAATGAATGAATAAATGAATAAATAAATAAAGAATGCCACCTTTCATTTCACAGGGCACACCGGACGGCGTACCAGCAGGTAAAAGTCGGAGTAATTAAATAAATACAAAAAGAATGGCTGGGGAATAAAAAAATAATACGTTTTAATAATAATTTGTTTTTTTTGTTATAACATGAATTTCACTCTCTCTCCCCCCGTATATATATATATATATATATATATATATATATATATATATATATATATATATATATATATATATATATATATTTATATATTTATTATATATATTGTATATTTTTTTTAAGCATTTTTGAAGGTGCGCCGCTACTTCGCGGATTTTCAGTTTTCGCGGATGGTCTCGGTCCCCATTAACCGCGATAACCGAGGGTTCACTGTACTCCATAAAATTTACAAAAAGCGAGGTGAAACACTCAACCAGAGCTGCTTTTTTTTAACATATCTCGAGGGCCATGGCGAGCCATTTCAAAAAAGCTGCACAACTAACGTATAAAATATTGATAAATTTGCTCGGCCTGATGTGTGTGTAAAGTTTTACGAGTTGTCGTTCATATTTAGAACCTCATAATCAGCTTTGTTTTATTGCCGAACAGTGCAATGCCACTCCCACAACTTTTCACGAAAAATCACGAATTTCGTATTGTGACATCCTCATGGCCGAAACAGTCATCCGAGCATATATGAGGGCGACCTTGTTGAGTTGCACGGAGAAAAACATCCAAGAAAATAACTTGTATTAGCTTTTACCAGTTGGTGGCGCTACTACTACGATGTAAAATAAGTTGGTAGATGTCTTCAGGGCTGAAGTATCCTCAAATATGTACAACTTCGAGAAGATAGGATCATCTGAGTCATGTTGCCGGAGCTTTTGTTGCCACAGAGTACAATCGGACTTTTCAGCACCTTAATAGCCACGCCTTTTGCCAAAACGTCACAAAATTCGGCAGAGAGTAAGATCATTGTCTTGAGTCTTTTCTGACTAATTTTCAGTCGGATTCGTCAAAAGGGCACCGTGCAGTACGTGAAAATTAAAATAAAAACAAATTTTTGATTCCACTTGGCGGCACTGTGTGTATAACAAAATAATAACATTAAGATGTCTTCAGGTCGGGACGTTTTATTTACAGGTGAAGGTTTGGATTTTTAGGAGCATGTGCAGGGGAGTTATTAAGCATTCATTTATTTGTATTAGGTTCATTTTGTCTTCTTATTATTGATATTTGACTGATTCATTAAAAGCAGACAATTATGTTTTAGGTTAATTTTTTACCTGACATGTTTCGGCGAGTCTTTCGCCTTCTTCAGAGTGTCGCATGATGGTGTCTTGAGACCCGTCTTTATCAGCTTATGTACCATGAGGGTGTGACTTACCTGTCAAAAAAATGAAAAATCAGAGCAGTAAAAGAACAAGCACAACATGAACATTACAAATCAGCAATCACTGACCACTGCAAAAGGGAAAACCACATCATGGACCGGGAGAAGGGCAGGGTCATCCGCACCGAAGAGAACAAACAACAGCGCTGGATCAGAGAGGCCATTGAGATCTGCAAGCGAGGCATAAAAACCATGAACAGAGACAAGGGAGCCTTCATCCTCTCTACCACCTGGAGCAGCATTTTGGCGGAGTGAACGGACAGCGGGGGGCGTGACTTGCCTTCATTCTTGTGACAGGTAAGTCACGCCCTCATGGAACATCAGCTGATAAAGACGGGCCACAAGACACCATCATGTGACACTCTGAAGAAGGCGAAAGACTTTCGTATTGTGACATCCTCAAGGCCTAAACACTCATCCGAGCAAATGTAAGGTAGATTTTGTTAACCTGCCCGGAGAAAAACATCAACGAAAATAATTTGTATTTGTTTTAACCAGTTGGTGGCGCTACCACTGCGATCAAAAATAAGTTGGCAGCCGTCTTCAGGGCCTGAATATCCTCAAATGTGAAAGATTTCCAGAAGATGGATCATCTGAATCATTTTGCAGGAACTTTTGTTGCCACGGAGAATAATCAGACTCTGCGGCACCGTAATAGCCACGCCCTTTGAAGGAAAGTCATAAAAATAGGGATAGAGTAAGATCAATGTCTTGAGTCTTTTCTAGCCAATTTTCAATCGGATTCGTTAAAAGGGCACCGTGCAGTACGTCAAAATGTAAAAATTTATATTGATTGGCGCAAGGTGTATAACTGAATATAAACATATAGATGTCTTCAGGTACCGACTCTTTATGTACATGTGAAGTTTTGGATTTTTAGCAGCACGTGCAGGAGAGTTATTAAGCATTTTGTCCATTGCGGCGAAGGAAATCTTAAGTGAAAACTTTGAAGCCCCGCCCCCGTCATATAGTATTTCGGAAACAAAAAATTTTAGCCCCAGTGTTTGTCCCAGGTCTTAAGATGCTCCAGACAGAACTTTAAGGCAATCAGATGAAGCCTTTAGGATCAGGGTGCAAAAGAATGACCCCTGTAAACATGCAAAAAAGGGCAAAAATCGGACTTTCAAAAATTCATAACTCACTTCCTGTTCATATTAGACGTTAAAAAATATCAAATTTTTCGCCATGCCCGATGAGACTGCCAAGTTTGGTGAGTTTTTGTGCATGTTTCGGGGGTCAAAAATGCGATCGAACAATCGGAAAAATAATAATAATAATAATTCCTACAAAAACAATAGGGACTTCGCAGCGGTCGCTGCTCAGGCCCTAATAATAATAATAATAATAATAATAATAAAAGTAATAATATTTTCTACAAAAACAATAGGGACCTCGCCGCGGTCGCTGCTCGGGCCGAAATAATAATTTCTACACAAAGTCCATTGTGGTGACCCGCCCCCTTTTAAGTAAATTCAAAATGGCCGACTTCCTGTAAAACCTAGCTCATTGCTCCAAGAGACTTTTTTGTAGGTCTTGGTCTTATACATACAGTGAACCCTCGCTACTTTGCGGTTCACCTTTCGCGGGTTCAGTGCTTCGCGGGTCTAAAAAATATTCGGGGGCATTGTAGTTTCGCCGAGCGGCACGACGGGGCGCTGGAGCGGTTAGACGGCCGGCGTGCGCCGAAGAAGAGCGTGGGCGAAGAGGAGAGTGGACGAAGAAGAGCACGTTCCCCCGGACACGATCGGTGGCGACGTTTCGCGCGGTTCGGACCGTACCAGAGCTCCGGTCGGCGTGCGTGGCAGTTAAGCCATAGAGGAGCACCTTCCCCGGGCATGGGCGGTGCCAAGCGGCCCCTAAGTTTAACCGAATGGAAGCTCCGGAGGAGGAGGGCATGTTCGCGTCACAGTAAGCCGAAGAGGAGCACCTTCCCCGGGCACGGGCGGTTCCAAGCGGCCCCTGAGTTTAACCGAATGGAAGCTCCGGAGGAGGAGGGCATGCTCGCGTCACAGTAAGCCGAAGAGGAGCACCTTCCCCGGGCACGGGCGGTTCCAAGCGGCCCCTAAGTTTAACCGAATGGAAGCTCCGGAGGAGGAGGGCATGCTCGCGTCACAGTAAGTCGAAGAGTAGCACCTTCGAATAAATAAATAAAGAATGCCACCTTTCATTTCACAGGGCACACCGGACGGCATACCAGCAGGTAAAAGTCGGAGTAATTAAATAAATACAAAAAGAATGGCTGGGGATTAAAAAAATAATACGTTTTAATAATAATTTGTTTTTTTTGTTATAAAATGAATTTCACTCTCTCTCTCCCCGTATATATATATATATATATATATATATATATATATATATTTATTATATATATTGTATATTTTTTTTAAGCATTTTTGAAGGTGCGCCGCTACTTCGCGGATTTTCAGTTTTCGCGGGTGGTCTCGGTCCCCATTAACCGCGATAACCGAGGGTTCACTGTACTCCATAAAATTTACAAAAAGCGAGGTGAAACACTCAATCAGGGCTGCTTTTTTGAACATTTCTCGAGGGCCATGGCGAGCCATTTCAAAAAAGCTGCACAACTAACGTATAAAATATTGATGAATTAGCTCGGCCTGATGTGTGTGTAAAGTTTCACGAGTTGTCGTTCATATTTAGAACCTCATAATCAGCGTTGTTTTATTGCCGAACAGTGCAATGCCACTCCCACAACTTTTCACGAAAAAGGACAAATTTCGTATTGTGACATCCTCATGGCCGAAACAGTCATCCGAGCATATATGAGGGCGACCTTGTTGAGTTGCACGGAGAAAAACATCCAAGAAAATAACTTGTATTAGCTTTTACCAGTTGGTGGCGCTACTACTACGATGAAAAATAATTCGGTAGATGTCTTCAGGGCTGAAGTATCCTCAAATGTGTACAACTTCGAGAAGATAGGATCATCTGAGTCATGTTGCCGGAGCTTTTGTTGCCACAGAGTACAATCGGACTTTTCAGCACCGTAATAGCCACGCCTTTTGCCAAAACGTCACAAAATTCGGCAGAGAGTAAGATCATTGTCTTGAGTCGACGGGGCGCTGGAGCGGTTAGACGGCCGGCGTGCGCCGAAGAAGAGCGTGGGCGAAGAGGAGAGTGGACGAAGAAGAGCACGTTCCCCCGGACACGATCGGTGGCGACGTTTCGCGCGGTTCGGACCGTACCAGAGCTCCGGTCGGCGTGCGTGGCAGTTAAGCCATAGAGGAGCACCTTCCCCGGGCACGGGCGGTGCCAAGCGGCCCCTAAGTTTAACCGAATGGAAGCTCCGGAGGAGGAGGGCATGTTCGCGTCACAGTAAGCCGAAGAGGAGCACCTTCCCCGGGCACGGGCGGTTCCAAGCGGCCCCTGAGTTTAACCGAATGGAAGCTCCGGAGGAGGAGGGCATGCTCGCGTCACAGTAAGCCGAAGAGGAGCACCTTCCCCGGGCACGGGCGGTTCCAAGCGGCCCCTAAGTTTAACCGAATGGAAGCTCCGGAGGAGGAGGGCATGCTCGCGTCACAGTAAGTCGAAGAGTAGCACCTTCCCCGGGCACGGCGGTGCCAAGCGGCCCCTAAGTTTAACCGAATGGAAGCTCCGGGGGAGGAGGGCGGGCGTGTGTCACAGTTAAGCCGAATTGGAGCACCTCTTCTGCCCGGGCACGAGCGGAGCGCGAGGCTGTCAGTTATGAATGAATAAATGAATAAATAAATAAAGAATGCCACCTTTCATTTCACAGGGCACACCGGACGGCATACCAGCAGGTAAAAGTCGGAGTAATTAAATAAATACAAAAAGAATGGCTGGGGATTAAAAAAATAATACGTTTTAATAATAATTTGTTTTTTTTGTTATAAAATGAATTTCACTCTCTCTCTCCCCGTATATATATATATATATATATATATATATATATTTATTATATATATTGTATATTTTTTTTAAGCATTTTTGAAGGTGCGCCGCTACTTCGCGGATTTTCAGTTTTCGCGGATGGTCTCGGTCCCCATTAACCGCGATAACCGAGGGTTCACTGTACTCCATAAAATTTACAAAAAGCGAGGTGAAACACTCAATCAGGGCTGCTTTTTTGAACATTTCTCGAGGGCCATGGCGAGCCATTTCAAAAAAGCTGCACAACTAACGTATAAAATATTGATGAATTAGCTCGGCCTGATGTGTGTGTAAAGTTTCACGAGTTGTCGTTCATATTTAGAACCTCATAATCAGCGTTGTTTTATTGCCGAACAGTGCAATGCCACTCCCACAACTTTTCACGAAAAAGGACAAATTTCGTATTGTGACATCCTCATGGCCGAAACAGTCATCCGAGCATATATGAGGGCGACCTTGTTGAGTTGCACGGAGAAAAACATCCAAGAAAATAACTTGTATTAGCTTTTACCAGTTGGTGGCGCTACTACTACGATGAAAAATAATTCGGTAGATGTCTTCAGGGCTGAAGTATCCTCAAATGTGTACAACTTCGAGAAGATAGGATCATCTGAGTCATGTTGCCGGAGCTTTTGTTGCCACAGAGTACAATCGGACTTTTCAGCACCGTAATAGCCACGCCTTTTGCCAAAACGTCACAAAATTCGGCAGAGAGTAAGATCATTGTCTTGAGTCTTTTCTGACTAATTTTCAGTCGGATTCGTCAAAAGGGCACCGTGCAGTACGTGAAAATTAAAATAAAAACAAATTTTTGATTCCACTTGGCGGCGCTGTGTGTATAACAAAATAATAACATTAAGATGTCTTCAGGTCGGGACGTTTTATTTACAGGTGAAGGTTTGGATTTTTAGGAGCATGTGCAGGGGAGTTATTAAGCATTCATTTATTTGTATTAGGTTCATTTTGTCTTCTTATTATTGATATTTGACTGATTCATTAAAAGCAGACAATTATGTTTTAGGTTAATTTTTTACCTGACATGTTTCGGCGAGTCTTTCGCCTTCTTCAGAGTGTCGCATGATGGTGTCTTGAGACCCGTCTTTATCAGCTGATGTTCCATGAGGGTGTGACTTACCTGTCAAAAAAATGAAAAAATCAGAGCAGTAAAAGAACAAGCACAACATGAACATTACAAATCAGCAATCACTGACCACTGCAAAAGGGAAAACCACATCATGGACCGGGAGAAGGGCAGGGTCATCCGCACAGAAGAGAACAAACAACAGCGCTGGATCAGAGAGGCCATTGAGATCTGCAAGCGAGGCATAAAAACCATGAACAGAGACAAGGGAGCCTTCATCCTCTCTACCACCTGGACCAGCATCTTGGCGGAGTGAACGGACAGCGGGGGGCGTGACTTGCCTTCATTCTTGTGACAGGTAAGTCACGCCCTCATGGAACATCATCTGATAAAGACGGGTCACAAGGCACCATCATGTGACACTCTGAAGAAGGCGAAAGACTTTCGTATTGTGACATGCTCAAGGCCTAAACACTCATCCGAGCAAATATAAGGTAGATTTTGTTAACCTGCCCGGAGAAAAACATCAACGAAAATAATTTGTATTTGTTTTAACCAGTTGGTGGCGCTACCACTGCGATCAAAAATAAGTTGGCAGCCGTCTTCAGGGCCTGAATATCCTCAAATGTGAAAAATTTCGAGAAGATGGATCATCTGAATCATTTTGCAGGAACTTTTGTTGCCACGGAGAATAATCAGACTCTGCGGCACCGTAATAGCCACGCCCTTCGAAGGAAAGTCACAAAAATAGGGATAGAGTAAGATCAATGTCTTGAGTCTTTTCTAGCCAATTTTCAATCAGATTCGTTAAAAGGGCACCGTGCAGTACGTCAAAATGTAAAAAATTATATTGATTGGCGCAAGGTGTATAACTGAATATAAACATATAGATGTCTTCAGGTACAGACTCTTTATGTACATGTGAAGTTTTGGATTTTTAGCAGCATGTGCAGGAGAGTTATTAAGCATTTTGTCCATTGCGGCGAAGGAAATCTTAAGTGAAAACTTTGAAGCCCCGCCCCCGTCATATAGTATTTCGGAAACAAAAATTTTTAGCCCCAGTGTTTGTCCCAGGTCTTCAGATGCTACAGACAGAATTTTAAGGCAATCAGATGAAGCCTTTAGGATCAGGGTGCAAAAGAATGACCCCTGTAAACATGCAAAAAAGGGCAAAAGTCGGACTTTCAAAAATTCATAACTCACTTCCTGTTCATATTAGACGTTAAAATATCAAATTTTTCGCCATGCCCGATGAGACTGCCAAGTTTGGTGAGTTTTTGTGCATGTTTCGGGGGTCAAAAATGCGATCGAACAATCGGAAAAATAATAATCATAATATTTCTACAAAAACAATAGGGACCTCGCCGCGGTCGCGGCTCGGGCCCCAATAATAATTTCTACACAAAGTCCATGTGGTGACCCGCCCCCTTTTAAGTAAATTCAAAATGGCCGACTTCCTGTAAAACCTAGCTCATTGCTCCAAGAGACTTTTTTGTAGGTCTTGGTCTTATACATACAGTGAACCCTCGCTACTTCGCGGTTCACCTTTCGCGGGTTCAGTGCTTCGCGGGTCTAAAAAATATTCGGGGGCATTGTAGTTTCGCCGAGCGGCACGACGGGGCGCTGAAGCAGTTAGACGGCCGGCGTGCGCCGAAGAAGAGCGTGGGCGAAGAGGAGAGTGGACGAAGAAGAGCACGTTCCCCCGGACACGATCGGTGGCGACGTTTCGCGCGGTTCGGACCGTACCAGAGCTCCGGCCGGCGTGCGTGGCAGTTAAGCCGTAGAGGAGCACCTTCCCCGGGCACGGGCGGTGCCAAGCGGCCCCTAAGTTTAACCGAATGGAAGCTCCGGAGGAGGAGGGCATGCTCGCGTCACAGTAAGCCGAAGAGGAGCACCTTCCCCGGGCACGGGCGGTTCCAAGCGGCCCCTAAGTTTAACCGAATGGAAGCTCCGCAGGAGGAGGGCATGCTCGCGTCACAGTAAGCCGAAGAGGAGCACCTTCCCCGGGCACGGGCGGTGCCAAGCGGCCCCTAAGTTTAACCGAATGGAAGCTCCGGGGGAGGAGGGCGGGCGTGTGTCACAGTGAAGCCGAATTGGAGCACCTCTTCTGCCCGGGCACGAGCGGAGCGCGAGGCTGTCAGTTATGAATGAATAAATGAATAAATAAATAAAGAATGCCACCTTTCATTTCACAGGGCACACCGGACGGCGTACCAGCAGGTAAAAGTCGGAGTAATTAAATAAATACAAAAAGAATGGTTGGGGAATAAAAAAATAATAAGTTTTAATAATAATTTGTTTTTTTTGTTATAACATGAATTTCACTCTCTGTCTCTCTCTCTCCCCCGTATATATATATATATATATATATATATATATATATATATATATATATATATATATATATATATATATATATATATTATTATATATATTGTATATTTTTTTTAAGCATTTTTGAAGGTGCGCCGCTACTTCGCGGATTTTCAGTTTTTGCGGGTGGTCTCGGTCCCCATTAACCGCGATAACCGAGGGTTCACTGTACTCCATAAAATTTACAAAAAGCGAGGTGAAACACTCAACCAGGGCTGCTTTTTTGAACATTTCTCGAGGGCCATGGCGAGCCATTTCAAAAAAGCTGCACAACTAACGTATAAAATATTGATAAATTTGCTCGGCCTGATGTGTGTGTAAAGTTTCACGAGTTGTCGTTCATATTTAGAACCTCATAATCAGCTTTGTTTTATTGCCGAACAGTGCAATGCCACTCCCACAACTTTTCATGAAAAAGGACGAATTTCGTATTGTGACATCCTCATGGCCAAAACAGTCATCCGAGCATATATGAGGGCAACCTTGTTGAGTTGCACGGAGAAAAACATCCAAGAAAATAACTTGTATTAGCTTTTACCAGTTGGTGGCGCTACTACTACGATGAAAAATAAGTTGGTAGATGTCTTCAGGGCTTAAGTATCCTCAAATGTGTGCAACTTCGAGAAGATAGGATCACCTGAGTCATGTTGCTGGAGCTTTTGTTGCCACAGAGTACAATCGGACTTTTCAGCACCGTAATAGCCACGCCTTTTGCCAAAACGTCACAAAATTCGGCAGAGAGTAAGATCATTGTCTTGAGTCTTTTCTGACTAATTTTCAGTCGGATTCGTCGAAAGGGCACCGTGCAGTACGTGAAAATTAAAATAAAAACAAATTTTTGATTCCACTTGGCGGCACTGTGTGTATAACAAAATAATAACATTAAGATGTCTTCAGGTCGGGACGTTTTATTTACAGGTGAAGGTTTGGATTTTTAGGAGCATGTGCAGGGGAGTTATTAAGCATTCATTTATTTGTATTAGGTTCATTTTGTCTTCTTATTATTGATATTTGACTGATTCATTAAAAGCAGACAATTATGTTTTAGGTTAATTTTTTACCTGACATGTTTCGGCGAGTCTTTCGCCTTCTTCAGAGTGTCGCATGATGGTGTCTTGAGACCCGTCTTTATCAGCTGATGTTCCATGAGGGTGTGACTTACCTGTCAAAAAAATGAAAAATCAGAGCAGTAAAAGAACAAGCACAACATGAACATTACAAATCAGCAATCACTGACCACTGCAAAAGGGAAAACCACATCATGGACCGGGAGAAGGGCAGGGTCATCCGCACCGAAGAGAACAAACAACAGCGCTGGATCAGAGAGGCCATTGAGATCTGCAAGCGAGGCATAAAAACCATGAACAGAGACAAGGGAGCCTTCATCCTCTCTACCACCTGGAGCAGCATTTTGGCGGAGTGAACGGACAGCGGGGGGCGTGACTTGCCTTCATTCTTGTGACAGGTAAGTCACGCCCTCATGGAACATCAGCTGATAAAGACGGGCCACAAGACACCATCATGTGACACTCTGAAGAAGGCGAAAGACTTTCGTATTGTGACATCCTCAAGGCCTAAACACTCATCCGAGCAAATGTAAGGTAGATTTTGTTAACCTGCCCGGAGAAAAAAATCAACGAAAATAATTTGTATTTGTTTTAACCAGTTGGTGGCGCTACCACTGCGATCAAAAATAAGTTGGCAGCCGTCTTCAGGGCCTGAATATCCTCAAATGTGAAAAATTTCGAGAAGATGGATCATCTGAATCATTTTGCAGGAACTTTTGTTGCCACGGAGAATAATCAGACTCTGCGGCACCGTAATAGCCACGCCCTTCGAAGGAAAGTCACAAAAATAGGGATAGAGTAAGATCAATGTCTTGAGTCTTTTCTAGCCAATTTTCAATCAGATTCGTTAAAAGGGCACCGTGCAGTACGTCAAAATGTAAAAAATGATATTGATTGGCGCAAGGTGTATAACTGAATATAAACATATAGATGTCTTCAGGTACAGACTCTTTATGTACATGTGAAGTTTTGGATTTTTAGCAGCATGTGCAGGAGAGTTATTAAGCATTTTGTCCATTGCGGCGAAGGAAATCTTAAGTGAAAACTTTGATGCCCCGCCCCCGTCATATAGTATTTCGGAAACAAAAAATTTTAGCCCCAGTGTTTGTGCCAGGTCTTCAGATGCTACAGACAGAATTTTAAGGCAATCAGATGAAGCCTTTAGGATCAGGGTGCAAAAGAATGACCCCTGTAAACATGCAAAAAAGGGCAAAAGTCGGACTTTCAAAAATTCATAACTCACTTCCTGTTCATATTAGACGTTAAAATATCAAATTTTTCGCCATGCCCGATGAGACTGCCAAGTTTGGTGAGTTTTTGTGCATGTTTCGGGGGTCAAAAATGCGATCGAACAATCGGAAAAATAATAATAATAATTTCTACAAAAACAATAGGGGCGTCGCAGCGGTCGCTGCTCAGGCCCTAATAATAATAATAATAATAATAATAAAAGTAATAATATTTTCTACAAAAACAATAGGGACCTCGCCGCGGTCGCTGCTCGAGCCCCAATAATAATTTCTACACAAAGTCCATTGTGGTGACCCGCCCCCTTTTAAGTAAATTCAAAATGGCCGACTTCCTCTAAAAAACCTAGCTCATTGCTCCAAGAGACTTTTTTGTAGGTCTTGGTCTTATACATACAGTGAACCCTCGCTACTTCGCGGTTCACCTTTCGCAGGTTCAGTGCTTCGCGGGTCTAAAAAATATTCGGGGGCATTGTAGTTTCGCCGAGCGGCACGACGAGGCGCTGGAGCGGTTAGACGGCCGGCGTGCGCCGAAGAAGAGCGTGGGCGAAGACGAGAGTGGACGAAGAAGAGCACGTTCCCCCGGACACGATCGGTGGCGACGTTTCGCGCGGTTCGGACCGTACCAGAGCTCCGGCCAGCGTGCGTGGCAGTTAAGCCGTAGAGGAGCACCTTCCCCGGGCACGGGCGGTGCCAAGCGGCCCCTAAGTTTAACCGAATGGAAGCTCCGGAGGAGGAGGGCATGCTCGCGTCACAGTAAGCCGAAGAGGAGCACCTTCCCCGGGCACGGGCGGTTCCAAGCGGCCCCTAAGTTTAACCGAATGGAAGCTCCGGAGGAGGAGGGCATGCTCGCGTCACAGTAAGCCGAAGAGGAGCACCTTCCCCGGGCACGGGCGGTGCCAAGCGGCCCCTAAGTTTAACCGAATGGAAGCTCCGGACGGAGGAGGACGGGCGTGTGTCACAGTTAAGCCAAATTGGAGCACCTCTTCTGCCCGGGCACGAGCGGAGCGCGAGGCTGTCAGTTATGAATGAATAAATGAATAAATAAATAAAGAATGCCACCTTTCATTTCACAGGGCACACCGGACGGCGTACCAGCAGGTAAAAGTCGGAGTAATTAAATAAATACAAAAAGAATGGCTGGGGAATAAAAAAATAATACGTTTTAATAATAATTTGGTTTTTTTGTTATAACATGAATTTCACTCTCTCTCTCCCCGTATATATATATATATATATATATATATATTTATATATTTATTATATATATTGTATATTTTTTTTAAGCATTTTTGAAGGTGCGCCGCTACTTCGCGGATTTTCAGTTTTCGCGGGTGGTCTCGGTCCCCATTAACCGCGATAACCGAGGGTTCACTGTACTCCATAAAATTTACAAAAAGCGAGGTGAAACACTCAACCAGAGCTGCTTTTTTTTAACATTTCTCGAGGGCCATGGCGAGCCATTTCAAAAAAGCTGCACAACTAACGTATAAAATATTGATAAATTTGCTCGGCCTGATGTGTGTGTAAAGTTTTACGAGTTGTCGTTCATATTTAGAACCTCATAATCAGCTTTATTTTATTGCAGAACAGTGCAATGCCACTCCCACAACTTTTCAGGAAAAATCACGAATTTCGTATTGTGACATCCTCATGGCCGAAACAGTCATCCGAGCATATATGAGGGCGACCTTGTTGAGTTGCACGGAGAAAAACATCCAAGAAAATAACTTGTATTAGCTTTTACCAGTTGGTGGCGCTACTACTACGATGTAAAATAAGTTGGTAGATGTCTTCAGGGCTGAAGTATCCTCAAATGTGTACAACTTCGAGAAGATAGGATCATCTGAGTCATGTTGCCGGAGCTTTTGTTGCCACAGAGTACAATCGGACTTTTCAGCACCTTAATAGCCACGCCTTTTGCCAAAACGTCACAAAATTCGGCAGAGAGTAAGATCATTGTCTTGAGTCTTTTCTGACTAATTTTCAGTCGGATTCGTCAAAAGGGCACCGTGCAGTACGTGAAAATTAAAATAAAAACAAATTTTTGATTCCACTTGGCGGCACTGTGTGTATAACAAAATAATAACATTAAGATGTCTTCAGGTCGGGACGTTTTATTTACAGGTGAAGGTTTGGATTTTTAGGAGCATGTGCAGGGGAGTTATTAAGCATTCATTTATTTGTATTAGGTTCATTTTGTCTTCTTATTATTGATATTTGACTGATCCATTAAAAGCAGACAATTATGTTTTAGGTTAATTTTTTACCTGACATGTTTCGGCGAGTCTTTCGCCTTCTTCAGAGTGTCGCATGATGGTGTCTTGAGACCCGTCTTTATCAGCTGATGTTCCATGAGGGTGTGACTTACCTGTCAAAAAAATGAAAAATCAGAGCAGTAAAAGAACAAGCACAACATGAACATTACAAATCAGCAATCACTGACCACTGCAAAAGGGAAAACCACATCATGGACCGGGAGAAGGGCAGGGTCATCCGCACCGAAGAGAACAAACAACAGCGCTGGATCAGAGAGGCCATTGAGATCTGCAAGCGAGGCATAAAAACCATGAACAGAGACAAGGGAGCCTTCATCCTCTCTACCACCTGGAGCAGCATTTTGGCGGAGTGAACGGACAGCGGGGGGCGTGACTTGCCTTCATTCTTGTGACAGGTAAGTCACGCCCTCATGGAACATCAGCTGATAAAGACGGGCCACAAGACACCATCATGTGACACTCTGAAGAAGGCGAAAGACTTTCGTATTGTGACATCCTCAAGGCCTAAACACTCATCCGAGCAAATGTAAGGTAGATTTTGTTAACCTGCCCGGAGAAAAAAATCAACGAAAATAATTTGTATTTGTTTTAACCAGTTGGTGGCGCTACCACTGCGATAAAAAATAAGTTGGCAGCCGTCTTCAGGGCCTGAATATCCTCAAATGTGAAAAATTTCGAGAAGATGGATCATCTGAATCATTTTGCAGGAACTTTTGTTGCCACGGAGAATAATCAGACTCTGCGGCACCGTAATAGCCACGCCCTTCGAAGGAAAGTCACAAAAATAGGGATAGAGTAAGATGAATGTCTTCAGTCTTTTCTAGCCAATTTTCAATCAGATTCGTTAAAAGGGCACCGTGCAGTACGTCAAAATGTAAAAAATTATATTGATTGGCGCAAGGTGTATAACTGAATATAAACATATAGATGTCTTCAGGTACAGACTCTTTATGTACATGTGAAGTTTTGGATTTTTAGCAGCATGTGCAGGAGAGTTATTAAGCATTTTGTCCATTGCGGCGAAGGAAATCTTAAGTGAAAACTTTGATGCCCCGCCCCCGTCATATAGTATTTCGGAAACAAAAAATTTTAGCCCCAGTGTTTGTGCCAGGTCTTCAGATGCTACAGACAGAATTTTAAGTCAATCAGATGAAGCCTTTAGGATCAGGGTGCAAAAGAATGACCCCTGTAAACATGCAAAAAAGGGCAAAAGTCGGACTTTCAAAAATTCATAACTCACTTCCTGTTCATATTAGACGTTAAAATATCAAATTTTTCGCCATGCCCGATGAGACTGCCAAGTTTGGTGAGTTTTTGTGCATGTTTCGGGGGTCAAAAATGCGATCGAACAATTGGAAAAATAATAATAATAATAATTTCTACAAAAACAATAGGGACTTCGCAGCGGTCGCTGCTCAGGCCCTAATAATAATAATAATAATAATAATAAAAGTAATAATATTTTCTACAAAAACAATAGGGACCTCGCCGCGGTCGCTGCACGGGCTCCAATAATAATTTCTACACAAAGTCCATTGTGGTGACCCGCCCCCTTTTAAGTAAATTCAAAATGGCCGACTTCCTGTAAAACCTAGCTCATTGCTCCAAGAGACTTTTTTGTAGGTCTTGGTCTTATACATACAGTGAACCCTCGCTACTTCGCGGTTCACCTTTCGCGGGTTCAGTGCTTCGCGGGTCTAAAACATATTCGGGGGCATTGTAGTTTCGCCGAGCGGCACGACGGGGCGCTGGAGCGGTTAGACGGCCGGCGTGCGCCGAAGAAGAGCGTGGGCGAAGAGGAGAGTGGACGAAGAAGAGCACGTTCCCCCGGACACGATCGGTGGCGACGTTTCGCGCGGTTCGGACCGTACCAGAGCTCCGGCCAGCGTGCGTGGCAGTTAAGCCGTAGAGGAGCACCTTCCCCGGGCACGGGCGGTGCCAAGCGGCCCCTAAGTTTAACCGAATGGAAGCTCCGGAGGAGGAGGGCATGCTCGCGTCACAGTAAGCCGAAGAGGAGCACCTTCCCCGGGCACGGGCGGTTCCAAGCGGCCCCTAAGTTTAACCGAATGGAAGCGCCGGAGGAGGAGGGCATGCTCGCGTCACAGTAAGCCGAAGAGGAGCACCTTCCCCGGGCACGGGCGGTGCCAAGCGGCCCCTAAGTTTAACCGAATGGAAGCTCCGGGGGAGGAGGACGGGCGTGTGTCACAGTTAAGCCAAATTGGAGCACCTCTTCTGCCCGGGCACGAGCGGAGCGCGAGGCTGTCAGTTATGAATGAATAAATGAATAAATAAATAAAGAATGCCACCTTTCATTTCACAGGGCACACCGGACGGCGTACCAGCAGGTAAAAGTCGGAGTAATTAAATAAATACAAAAAGAATGGCTGGGGAATAAAAAAATAATACGTTTTAATAATAATTTGGTTTTTTTGTTATAACATGAATTTCACTCTCTCTCTCCCCGTATATATATATATATATATATATATATATATATATATATTTATTATATATATTGTTTATTTTTTTTAAGCATTTTTGAAGGTGCGCCGCTACTTCGCGGATTTTCAGTTTTCGCGGGTGGTCTCGGTCCCCGTTAACCGCGATAACCGAGGGTTCACTGTACTCCATAAAATTTACAAAAAGCGAGGTGAAACACTCAACCAGAGCTGCTTTTTTTAACATTTCTCGAGGGCCATGGCGAGCCATTTCAAAAAAGCTGCACAACTAACGTATAAAATATTGATAAATTTGCTCGGCCTGATGTGTGTGTAAAGTTTTACGAGTTGTCGTTCATATTTAGAACCTCATAATCAGCTTTGTTTTATTGCCGAACAGTGCAATGCCACTCCCACAACTTTTCATGAAAAAGGACGAATTTCGTATTGTGACATCCTCATGGCCGAAACAGTCATCCGAGCATATATGAGGGCGACCTTGTTGAGTTGCACGGAGAAAAACATCCAAGAAAATAACTTGTATTAGCTTTTACCAGTTGGTGGCGCTACTACTACGATGTAAAATAAGTTGGTAGATGTCTTCAGGGCTGAAGTATCCTCAAATGTGTACAACTTCGAGAAGATAGGATCATCTGAGTCATGTTGCCGGAGCTTTTGTTGCCACAGAGTACAATCGGACTTTTCAGCACCTTAATAGCCACGCCTTTTGCCAAAACGTCACAAAATTCGGCAGAGAGTAAGATCATTGTCTTGAGTCTTTTCTGACTAATTTTCAGTCGGATTCGTCAAAAGGGCACCGTGCAGTACGTGAAAATTAAAATAAAAACAAATTTTTGATTCCACTTGGCGGCACTGTGTGTATAACAAAATAATAACATTAAGATGTCTTCAGGTCGGGACGTTTTATTTACAGGTGAAGGTTTGGATTTTTAGGAGCATGTGCAGGGGAGTTATTAAGCATTCATTTATTTGTATTAGGTTCATTTTGTCTTCTTATTATTGATATTTGACTGATTCATTAAAAGCAGACAATTATGTTTTAGGTTAATTTTTTACCTGACATGTTTCGGCGAGTCTTTTGCCTTCTTCAGAGTGTCGCATGATGGTGTCTTGAGCTGATGTTCCATGAGGGTGTGACTTACCTGTCAAAAAAATGAAAAAATCAGAGCAGTAAAAGAACAAGCACAACATGAACATTACAAATAAGCAATCACTGACCACTGCAAAAGGGAAAACCACATCATGGACCGGGAGAAGGGCAGGATCATCCGCACAGAAGAGAACAAACAACAGCGCTGGATCAGAGAGGCCATTGAGATCTGCAAGCGAGGCATTAAAACCATGAACAGAGACAAGGGAGCCTTCATCCTCTCTACCACCTGGAGCAGCATCTTGGCGGAGTGAACGGACAGCGGGGGGCGTGACTTGCCTTCATTCTTGTGACAGGTAAGTCACGCCCTCATGGAACATCAGCTGATAAAGACGGGTCACAAGACAGCATCATGTGACACTCTGAAGAAGGCGAAAGACTTTCGTATTGTGACATGCTCAAGGCCTAAACACTCATCCGAGCAAATATAAGGTAGATTTTGTTCACCTGCCCGGAGAAAAACATCAACGAAAATAATTTGTATTTGTTTTAACCAGTTGGTGGCACTACCACTGCGATCAAAAATAAGTTGGCAGCCGTCTTCAGGGCCTGAATATCCTCAAATGTGAAAGATTTCCAGAAGATGGATCATCTGAATCATTTTGCAGGAACTTTTGTTGCCACGGAGAATAATCAGACTCTGCGGCACCGTAATAGCCACGCCCTTTGAAGGAAAGTCGTAAAAATAGGGATAGAGTAAGATCAATGTCTTGAGTCTTTTCTAGCCAATTTTCAATCAGATTCGTTAAAAGGGCTACGTGCAGTACGTCAAAATGTAAAAAATGATATTGATTGGCGCAAGGTGTATAACTGAATATAAACATATAGATGTCTTCAGGTACAGACTCTTTATGTACATGTGAAGTTTTGGATTTTTAGCAGCATGTGCAGGAGAGTTATTAAGCATTTTGTCCATTGCGGCGAAGGAAATCTTAAGTGAAAACTTTGATGCCCCGCCCCCGTCATATAGTATTTCGGAAACAAAAAATTTTAGCCCCAGTGTTTGTCCCAGGTCTTCAGATGCTACAGACAGAATTTTAAGGCAATCAGATGAAGCCTTTAGGATCAGGGTGCAAAAGAATGACCCCTGTAAACATGCAAAAAAGGGCAAAAGTCGGACTTTCAAAAATTCATAACTCACTTCCTGTTCATATTAGACGTTAAAATATCAAATTTTTCGCCATGCCCGATGAGACTGCCAAGTTTGGTGAGTTTTTGTGCATGTTTCGGGGGTCAAAAATGCGATCGAACAATCGGAAAAATAATAATAATAATAATTTCTACAAAAACAATCGGGACTTCGCAGCAGTCGCTGCTCAGGCCCTAATAATAATAATAATAATAATAATAAAAGTAATAATATTTTCTACAAAAACAATAGGGACCTCGCCGCGGTCGCTGCTCGGGCCCCAATAATAATTTCTACACAAAGTCCATTGTGGTGACCCGCCCCCTTTTAAGTAAATTCAAAATGGCCGACTTCCTGTAAAACCTAGCTCATTGCTCCAAGAGACTTTTTTGTAGGTCTTGGTCTTATACATACAGTGAACCCTCGCTACTTCGCGGTTCACCTTTCGCGGGTTCAGTGCTTCGCGGGTCTAAAAAATATTCGGGGGCATTGTAGTTTCGCCGAGCGGCACGATGGGGCGCTGGAGCGGTTAGACGGCCGGCGTGCGCCGAAGAAGAGCGTGGGCGAAGAGGAGAGTGGACGAAGAAGAGCACGTTCCCCCGGACACGATCGGTGGCGACGTTTCGCGCGGTTCGGACCGTACCAGAGCTCCGGCCAGCGTGCGTGGCAGTTAAGCCGTAGAGGAGCACCTTCCCCGGGCACGGGCGGTGCCAAGCGGCCCCTAAGTTTAACCGAATGGAAGCTCCGGAGGAGGAGGGCATGCTCGCGTCACAGTAAGCCGAAGAGGAGCACCGTCCCCGGGCACGGGCGGTTCCAAGCGGCCCCTAAGTTTAACCGAATGGAAGCTCCGGAGGAGGAGGGCATGCTCGCGTCACAGTAAGCCGAAGAGGAGCACCTTCCCCGGGCACGGGCGGTGCCAAGCGGCCCCTAAGTTTAACCGAATGGAATCTCCGGGGGAGGAGGACGGGCGTGTGTCACAGTTAAGCCAAATTGGAGCACCTCTTCTGCCCGGGCACGAGCGGAGCGCGAGGCTGTCAGTTATGAATGAATAAATGAATAAATAAATAAAGAATGCCACCTTTCATTTCACAGGGCACACCGGACGGCGTACCAGCAGGTAAAAGTCGGAGTAATTAAATAAATACAAAAAGAATGGCTGGGGAATAAAAAAATAATACGTTTTAATAATAATTAGTTTTTTTTGTTATAACATGAATTTCACTCTCTCTCTCCCCGTATATATATATATATATATATATATATATATATATTTATTATATATATTGTATATTTTTTTTAAGCATTTTTGAAGGTGCGCCGCTACTTCGCGGATTTTCAGTTTTCGCGGGTGGTCTCGGTCCCCATTAACCGCGATAACCGAGGGTTCACTGTACTCCATAAAATTTACAAAAAGCGAGGTGAAACACTCAACCAGAGCTGCTTTTTTTTAACATTTCTCGAGGGCCATGGCGAGCCATTTCAAAAAAGCTGCACAACTAACGTATAAAATATTGATAAATTTGCTCGGCCTGATGTGTGTGTAAAGTTTCACGAGTTGTCGTTCATATTTAGAACCTCATAATCAGCGTTGTTTTATTGCCGAACAGTGCAATGCCACTCCCACAACTTTTCACGAAAAAGGACTAATTTCGTATTGTGACATCCTCATGGCCGAAACAGTCATCCGAGCATATATGAGGGCGACCTTGTTGAGTTGCACGGAGAAAAACATCCAAGAAAATAACTTGTATTAGCTTTTACCAGTTGGTGGCGCTACTACTACAATGTAAAATAAGTTGGTAGATGTCTTCAGGGCTGAAGTATCCTCAAATGTGTACAACTTCGAGAAGATAGGATCATCTGAGTCATGTTGCCGGAGCTTTTGTTGCCACAGAGTACAATCGGACTTTTCAGCACCTTAATAGCCACGCCTTTTGCCAAAACGTCACAAAATTCGGCAGAGAGTAAGATCATTGTCTTGAGTCTTTTCTGACTAATTTTCAGTCGGATTCGTCAAAAGGGCACCGTGCAGTACGTGAAAATTAAAATAAAAAAAAATTTTTGATTCCACTTGGCGGCACTGTGTGTATAACAAAATAATAACATTAAGATGTCTTCAGGTCGGGACGTTTTATTTACAGGTGAAGGTTTGGATTTTTAGGAGCATGTGCAGGGGAGTTATTAAGCATTCATTTATTTGTATTAGGTTCATTTTGTCTTCTTATTATTGATATTTGACTGATCCATTAAAAGCAGACAATTATGTTTTAGGTTAATTTTTTACCTGACATGTTTCGGCGAGTCTTTCGCCTTCTTCAGAGTGTCGCATGATGGTGTCTTGAGACCCGTCTTTATCAGCTGATGTTCCATGAGGGTGTGACTTACCTGTCAAAAAAATGAAAAATCAGAGCAGTAAAAGAACAAGCACAACATGAACATTACAAATCAGCAATCACTGACCACTGCAAAAGGGAAAACCACATCATGGACCGGGAGAAGGGCAGGGTCATCCGCACCGAAGAGAACAAACAACAGCGCTGGATCAGAGAGGCCATTGAGATCTGCAAGCGAGGCATAAAAACCATGAACAGAGACAAGGGAGCCTTCATCCTCTCTACCACCTGGAGCAGCATTTTGGCGGAGTGAACGGACAGCGGGGGGCGTGACTTGCCTTCATTCTTGTGACAGTCAAGTCACGCCCTCATGGAACATCAGCTGATAAAGACGGGCCACAAGACACCATCATGTGACACTCTGAAGAAGGCGAAAGACTTTCGTATTGTGACATCCTCAAGGCCTAAACACTCATCCGAGCAAATGTAAGGTAGATTTTGTTAACCTGCCCGGAGAAAAAAATCAATGAAAATGATTTGTATTTGTTTTAACCAGTTGGTGGCGCTACCACTGCGATCAAAAATAAGTTGGCAGCCGTCTTCAGGGCCTGAATATCCTCAAATGTGAAACATTTCGAGAAGATGGATCATCTGAATCATTTTGCAGGAACTTTTGTTGCCACGGAGAATAATCAGACTCTGCGGCACCGTAATAGCCACGCCCTTCGAAGGAAAGTCACAAAAATAGGGATAGAGTAAGATCAATGTCTTGAGTCTTTTCTAGCCAATTTTCAATCAGATTCGTTAAAAGGGCACCGTGCAGTACGTCAAAATGTAAAAAATGATATTGATTGGCGCAAGGTGTATAACTGAATATAAACATATAGATGTCTTCAGGTACAGACTCTTTATGTACATGTGAAGTTTTGGATTTTTAGCAGCATGTGCAGGAGAGTTATTAAGCATTTTGTCCATTGCGGCGAAGGAAATCTTAAGTGAAAACTTTGATGCCCCGCCCCCGTCATATAGTATTTCGGAAACAAAAAATTTTAGCCCCAGTGTTTGTGCCAGGTCTTCAGATGCTACAGACAGAATTTTAAGGCAATCAGATGAAGCCTTTAGGATCAGGGTGCAAAAGAATGACCCCTGTAAACGTGCAAAAAAGGGCAAAAGTCGGACTTTCAAAAATTCATAACTCACTTCCTGTTCATATTAGACGTTAAAATATCAAATTTTTCGCCATGCCCGATGAGACTGCCAAGTTTGGTGAGTTTTTGTGCATGTTTCAGGGGTCAAAAATGCGATCGAACAATCGGAAAAATAATAATAATAATAATTTCGACAAAAACAATAGGGACTTCGCAGCGGTCGCTGCTCAGGCCCTAATAATAATAATAATAATAATAATAAAAGTAATAATATTTTCTACAAAAACAATAGGGACCTCGCCGCGGTCGCTGTTCGGGCCCCAATAATAATTTCTACACAAAGTCCATTGTGGTGACCCGCCCCCTTTTAAGTAAATTCAAAATGGCCGACTTCCTGTAAAACCTAGCTCATTGCTCCAAGAGACTTTTTTGTAGGTCTTGGTCTTATACATACAGTGAACCCTCGCTACTTCGCGGTTCACCTTTCGCGGGTTCAGTGCTTCGCGGGTCTAAAAAATATTCGGGGGCATTGTAGTTTCGCCGAGCGGCACGACGGGGCGCTGGAGCGGTTAGACGGCCGGCGTGCGCCGAAGAAGAGCGTGGGCGAAGAGGAGAGTGGACGAAGAAGAGCACATTCCCCCGGACACGATCGGTGGCGACGTTTCGCGCGGTTCGGACCGTACCAGAGCTCCGGCCAGCGTGCGTGGCAGTTAAGCCGTAGAGGAGCACCTTCCCCGGGCACGGGCGGTGCCAAGCGGCCCCAAAGTTTAACCGAATGGAAGCTCCGGAGGAGGAGGGCATGCTCGCGTCACAGTAAGCCGAAGAGGAGCACCTTCCCCGGGCACGGGCGGTTCCAAGCGGCCCCTAAGTTTAACCGAATGGAAGCTCCGGAGGAGGAGGGCATGCTCGCGTCACAGTAAGCCGAAGAGGAGCACCTTCCCCGGGCACGGGCGGTGCCAAGCGGCCCCTAAGTTTAACCGAATGGAAGCTCCGGGGGAGGAGGACGGGCGTGTGTCACAGTTAAGCCAAATTGGAGCACCTCTTCTGCCCGGGCACGAGCGGAGCGCGAGGCTGTCAGTTATGAATGAATAAATGAATAAATAAATAAAGAATGCCACCTTTCATTTCACAGGGCACACCGGACGGCGTACCAGCAGGTAAAAGTCGGAGTAATTAAATAAATACAAAAAGAATGGCTGGGGAATAAAAAAATAATACGTTTTAATAATAATTTGTTTTTTTTGTTATAACATGAATTTCACTCTCTCTCCCCCCGTATATATATATATATATATATATATATATATATATATATATATATATATATATATATATTTATATATTTATTATATATATTGTATATTTTTTTTAAGCATTTTTGAAGGTGCGCCGCTACTTCGCGGATTTTCAGTTTTCGCGGATGGTCTCGGTCCCCATTAACCGCGATAACCGAGGGTTCACTGTACTCCATAAAATTTACAAAAAGCGAGGTGAAACACTCAACCAGAGCTGCTTTTTTTTAACATTTCTCGAGGGCCATGGCGAGCCATTTCAAAAAAGCTGCACAACTAACGTATAAAATATTGATAAATTTGCTCGGCCTGATGTGTGTGTAAAGTTTTACGAGTTGTCGTTCATATTTAGAACCTCATAATCAGCTTTGTTTTATTGCCGAACAGTGCAATGCCACTCCCACAACTTTTCAAGAAAAATCACGAATTTCGTATTGTGACATCCTCATGGCCGAAACAGTCATCCGAGCATATATGAGGGCGACCTTGTTGAGTTGCACGGAGAAAAACATCCAAGAAAATAACTTGTATTAGCTTTTACCAGTTGGTGGCGCTACTACTACGATGTAAAATAAGTTGGTAGATGTCTTCAGGGCTGAAGTATCCTCAAATGTGTACAACTTCGAGAAGATAGGATCATCTGAGTCATGTTGCCGGAGCTTTTGTTGCCACAGAGTACAATCGGACTTTTCAGCACCTTAATAGCCACGCCTTTTGCCAAAACGTCACAAAATTCGGCAGAGAGTAAGATCATTGTCTTGAGTCTTTTCTGACTAATTTTCAGTCGGATTCGTCAAAAGGGCACCGTGCAGTACGTGAAAATTAAAATAAAAACAAATTTTTGATTCCACTTGGCGGCACTGTGTGTATAACAAAATAATAACATTAAGATGTCTTCAGGTCGGGACGTTTTATTTACAGGTGAAGGTTTGGATTTTTAGGAGCATGTGCAGGGGAGTTATTAAGCATTCATTTATTTGTATTAGGTTCATTTTGTCTTCTTATTATTGATATTTGACTGATTCATTAAAAGCAGACAATTATGTTTTAGGTTAATTTTTTACCTGACATGTTTCGGCGAGTCTTTCGCCTTCTTCAGAGTGTCGCATGATGGTGTCTTGAGACCCGTCTTTATCAGCTGATGTACCATGAGGGTGTGACTTACCTGTCAAAAAAATGAAAAATCAGAGCAGTAAAAGAACAAGCACAACATGAACATTACAAATCAGCAATCACTGACCACTGCAAAAGGGAAAACCACATCATGGACCGGGAGAAGGGCAGGGTCATCCGCACAGAAGAGAACAAACAACAGCGCTGGATCAGAGAGGCCATTGAGATCTGCAAGCGAGGCATAAAAACCATGAACAGAGACAAGGGAGCCTTCATCCTCTCTACCACCTGGAGCAGCATTTTGGCGGAGTGAACGGACAGCGGGGGGCGTGACTTGCCTTCATTCTTGTGACAGGTAAGTCACGCCCTCATGGAACATCAGCTGATAAAGACGGGCCACAAGACACCATCATGTGACACTCTGAAGAAGGCGAAAGACTTTCGTATTGTGACATCCTCAAGGCCTAAACACTCATCCGAGCAAATGTAAGGTAGATTTTGTTAACCTGCCCGGAGAAAAAAATCAACGAAAATAATTTGTATTTGTTTTAACCAGTTGGTGGCGCTACCACTGCGATAAAAAATAAGTTGGCAGCCGTCTTCAGGGCCTGAATATCCTCAAATGTGAAAAATTTCGAGAAGATGGATCATCTGAATCATTTTGCAGGAACTTTTGTTGCCACGGAGAATAATCAGACTCTGCGGCACCGTAATAGCCACGCCCTTCGAAGGAAAGTCACAAAAATAGGGATAGAGTAAGATCAATGTCTTCAGTCTTTTCTAGCCAATTTTCAATCAGATTCGTTAAAAGGGCACCGTGCAGTACGTCAAAATGTAAAAAATTATATTGATTGGCGCAAGGTGTATAACTGAATATAAACATATAGATGTCTTCAGGTACAGACTCTTTATGTACATGTGAAGTTTTGGATTTTTAGCAGCATGTGCAGGAGAGTTATTAAGCATTTTGTCCATTGCGGCGAAGGAAATCTTAAGTGAAAACTTTGATGCCCCGCCCCCGTCATATAGTATTTCGGAAACAAAAAATTTTAGCCCCAGTGTTTGTGCCAGGTCTTCAGATGCTACAGACAGAATTTTAAGGCAATCAGATGAAGCCTTTAGGATCAGGGTGCAAAAGAATGACCCCTGTAAACATGCAAAAAAGGGCAAAAGTCGGACTTTCAAAAATTCATAACTCACTTCCTGTTCATATTAGACGTTAAAATATCAAATTTTTCGCCATGCCCGATGAGACTGCCAAGTTTGGTGAGTTTTTGTGCATGTTTCGGGGGTCAAAAATGCGATCGAACAATCGGAAAAATAATAATAATAATAATTTCTACAAAAACAATAGGGACTTCGCAGCGGTCGCTGCTCAGGCCCTAATAATAATAATAATAATAATAATAAAAGTAATAATGTTTTCTACAAAAACAATAGGGACCTCGCCGCGGTCGCTGCTCGGGCCCCAATAATAATTTCTACACAAAGTCCATTGTGGTGACCCGCCCCCTTTTAAGTAAATTCAAAATGGCCGACTTCCTGTAAAACCTAGCTCATTGCTCCAAGAGACTTTTTTGTAGGTCTTGGTCTTATACATACAGTGAACCCTCGCTACTTCGCGGTTCACCTTTCGCGGGTTCAGTGCTTCGCGGGTCTAAAAAATATTCGGGGGCATTGTAGTTTCGCCGAGCGGCACGACGGGGCGCTGGAGCGGTTAGACGGCCGGCGTGCGCCGAAGAAGAGCGTGGGCGAAGAGGAGAGTGGACGAAGAAGAGCACGTTCCCCCGGACACGATCGGTGGCGACGTTTCGCGCGGTTCGGACCGTACCAGAGCTCCGGCCGGCGTGCGTGGCAGTTAAGCCGTAGAGGAGCACCTTCCCCGGGCACGGGCGGTTCCAAGCGGCCCCTAAGTTTAACCGAATGGAAGCTCCGGAGGAGGAGGGCATGCTCGCGTCACAGTAAGCCGAAGAGGAGCACCTTCCCCGGGCACGGGCGGTGCCAAGCGGCCCCTAAGTTTAACCGAATGGAAGCTCCGGGGGAGGAGGGCGGGCGTGTGTCACAGTTAAGCCAAATTGGAGCACCTCTTCTGCCCGGGCACGAGCGGAGCGCGAGGCTGTCAGTTATGAATGAATAAATGAATAAATAAATAAAGAATGCCACCTTTCATTTCACAGGGCACACCGGACGGCGTACCAGCAGGTAAAAGTCGGAGTAATTAAATAAATACAAAAAGAATGGCTGGGGAATAAAAAAATAATACGTTTTAATAATAATTTGTTTTTTTTGTTATAACATGAATTTCACTCTCTCTCCCCCCGTATATATATATATATATATATATATATATATATATATATTTATTATATATATTGTTTATTTTTTTTAAGCATTTTTGAAGGTGCGCCGCTACTTCGCGGATTTTCAGTTTTCGCGGGTGGTCTCGGTCCCCGTTAACCGCGATAACCGAGGGTTCACTGTACTCCATAAAATTTACAAAAAGCGAGGTGAAACACTCAACCAGAGCTGCTTTTTTTAACATTTCTCGAGGGCCATGGCGAGCCATTTCAAAAAAGCTGCACAACTAACGTATAAAATATTGATAAATTTGCTCGGCCTGATGTGTGTGTAAAGTTTTACGAGTTGTCGTTCATATTTAGAACCTCATAATCAGCTTTGTTTTATTGCCGAACAGTGCAATGCCACTCCCACAACTTTTCATGAAAAAGGACGAATTTCGTATTGTGACATCCTCATGGCCGAAACAGTCATCCGAGCATATATGAGGGCGACCTTGTTGAGTTGCACGGAGAAAAACATCCAAGAAAATAACTTGTATTAGCTTTTACCAGTTGGTGGCGCTACTACTACGATGTAAAATAAGTTGGTAGATGTCTTCAGGGCTGAAGTATCCTCAAATGTGTACAACTTCGAGAAGATAGGATCATCTGAGTCATGTTGCCGGAGCTTTTGTTGCCACAGAGTACAATCGGACTTTTCAGCACCTTAATAGCCACGCCTTTTGCCAAAACGTCACAAAATTCGGCAGAGAGTAAGATCATTGTCTTGAATCTTTTCTGACTCATTTTCAGTCGGATTCGTCAAAAGGGCACCGTGCAGTACGTGAAAATTAAAATAAAAACAAATTTTTGATTCCACTTGGCGGCACTGTGTGTATAACAAAATAATAACATTAAGATGTCTTCAGGTTGGGACGTTTTATTTACAGGTGAAGGTTTGGATTTTTAGGAGCATGTGCAGGGGAGTTATTAAGCATTCATTTATTTGTATTAGGTTCATTTTGTCTTCTTATTATTGATATTTGACTGATTCATTAAAAGCAGACAATTATGTTTTAGGTTAATTTTTTACCTGACATGTTTCGGCGAGTCTTTTGCCTTCTTCAGAGTGTCGCATGATGGTGTCTTGAGCTGATGTTCCATGAGGGTGTGACTTACCTGTCAAAAAAATGAAAAAATCAGAGCAGTAAAAGAACAAGCACAACATGAACATTACAAATCAGCAATCACTGACCACTGCAAAAGGGAAAACCACATCATGGACCGGGAGAAGGGCAGGGTCATCCGCACAGAAGAGAACAAACAACAGCGCTGGATCAGAGAGGCCATTGAGATCTGCAAGCGAGGCATAAAAACCATGAACAGAGACAAGGGAGCCTTCATCCTCTCTACCACCTGGAGCAGCATCTTGGCGGAGTGAACGGACAGCGGGGGGCGTGACTTGCCTTCATTCTTGTGACAGGTAAGTCACGCCCTCATGGAACATCAGCTGATAAAGACGGGTCACAAGACAGCATCATGTGACACTCTGAAGAAGGCGAAAGACTTTCGTATTGTGACATGCTCAAGGCCTAAACACTCATCCGAGCAAATATAAGGTAGATTTTGTTCACCTGCCCGGAGAAAAACATCAACGAAAATAATTTGTATTTGTTTTAACCAGTTGGTGGCACTACCACTGCGATCAAAAATAAGTTGGCAGCCGTCTTCAGGGCCTGAATATCCTCAAATGTGAAAGATTTCCAGAAGATGGATCATCTGAATCATTTTGCAGGAACTTTTGTTGCCACGGAGAATAATCAGACTCTGCGGCACCGTAATAGCCACGCCCTTTGAAGGAAAGTCGTAAAAATAGGGATAGAGTAAGATCAATGTCTTGAGTCTTTTCTAGCCAATTTTCAATCAGATTCGTTAAAAGGGCTACGTGCAGTACGTCAAAATGTAAAAAATGATATTGATTGGCGCAAGGTGTATAACTGAATATAAACATATAGATGTCTTCAGGTACAGACTCTTTATGTACATGTGAAGTTTTGGATTTTTAGCAGCATGTGCAGGAGAGTTATTAAGCATTTTGTCCATTGCGGCGAAGGAAATCTTAAGTGAAAACTTTGATGCCCCGCCCCCGTCATATAGTATTTCGGAAACAAAAAATTTTAGCCCCAGTGTTTGTCCCAGGTCTTCAGATGCTACAGACAGAATTTTAAGGCAATCAGATGAAGCCTTTAGGATCAGGGTGCAAAAGAATGACCCCTGTAAACATGCAAAAAAGGGCAAAAGTCGGACTTTCAAAAATTCATAACTCACTTCCTGTTCATATTAGACGTTAAAATATCAAATTTTTCGCCATGCCCGATGAGACTGCCAAGTTTGGTGAGTTTTTGTGCATGTTTCGGGGGTCAAAAATGCGATCGAACAATCGGAAAAATAATAATAATAATAATTTCTACAAAAACAATAGGGACTTCGCAGCGGTCGCTGCTCAGGCCCTAATAATAATAATAATAATAATAATAAAAGTAATAATATTTTCTACAAAAACAATAGGGACCTCGCCGCGGTCGCTGCTCGGGCCCCAATAATAATTTCTACACAAAGTCCATTGTGGTGACCCGCCCCCTTTTAAGTAAATTCAAAATGGCCGACTTCCTGTAAAACCTAGCTCATTGCTCCAAGAGACTTTTTTGTAGGTCTTGGTCTTATACATACAGTGAACCCTCGCTACTTCGCGGTTCACCTTTCGCGGGTTCAGTGCTTCGCGGGTCTAAAAAATATTCGGGGGCATTGTAGTTTCGCCGAGCGGCACGATGGGGCGCTGGAGCGGTTAGACGGCCGGCGTGCGCCGAAGAAGAGCGTGGGCGAAGAGGAGAGTGGACGAAGAAGAGCACGTTCCCCCGGACACGATCGGTGGCGACGTTTCGCGCGGTTCGGACCGTACCAGAGCTCCGGCCAGCGTGCGTGGCAGTTAAGCCGTAGAGGAGCACCTTCCCCGGGCACGGGCGGTGCCAAGCGGCCCCTAAGTTTAACCGAATGGAAGCTCCGGAGGAGGAGGGCATGCTCGCGTCACAGTAAGCCGAAGAGGAGCACCGTCCCCGGGCACGGGCGGTTCCAAGCGGCCCCTAAGTTTAACCGAATGGAAGCTCCGGAGGAGGAGGGCATGCTCGCGTCACAGTAAGCCGAAGAGGAGCACCTTCCCCGGGCACGGGCGGTGCCAAGCGGCCCCTAAGTTTAACCGAATGGAATCTCCGGGGGAGGAGGACGGGCGTGTGTCACAGTTAAGCCAAATTGGAGCACCTCTTCTGCCCGGGCACGAGCGGAGCGCGAGGCTGTCAGTTATGAATGAATAAATGAATAAATAAATAAAGAATGCCACCTTTCATTTCACAGGGCACACCGGACGGCGTACCAGCAGGTAAAAGTCGGAGTAATTAAATAAATACAAAAAGAATGGCTGGGGAATAAAAAAATAATACGTTTTAATAATAATTAGTTTTTTTTGTTAAAACATGAATTTCACTCTCTCTCTCCCCGTATATATATATATATATATATATATATATATATATATATATATATATATATATATATATATATATATATATATATATTTATTATATATATTGTATATTTTTTTTAAGCATTTTTGAAGGTGCGCCGCTACTTCGCGGATTTTCAGTTTTCGCGGGTGGTCTCGGTCCCCATTAACCGCGATAACCGAGGGTTCACTGTACTCCATAAAATTTACAAAAAGCGAGGTGAAACACTCAACCAGAGCTGCTTTTTTTTAACATTTCTCGAGGGCCATGGCGAGCCATTTCAAAAAAGCTGCACAACTAACGTATAAAATATTGATAAATTTGCTCGGCCTGATGTGTGTGTAAAGTTTCACGAGTTGTCGTTCATATTTAGAACCTCATAATCAGCGTTGTTTTATTGCCGAACAGTGCAATGCCACTCCCACAACTTTTCACGAAAAAGGACTAATTTCGTATTGTGACATCCTCATGGCCGAAACAGTCATCCGAGCATATATGAGGGCGACCTTGTTGAGTTGCACGGAGAAAAACATCCAAGAAAATAACTTGTATTAGCTTTTACCAGTTGGTGGCGCTACTACTACAATGTAAAATAAGTTGGTAGATGTCTTCAGGGCTGAAGTATCCTCAAATGTGTACAACTTCGAGAAGATAGGATCATCTGAGTCATGTTGCCGGAGCTTTTGTTGCCACAGAGTACAATCGGACTTTTCAGCACCTTAATAGCCACGCCTTTTGCCAAAACGTCACAAAATTCGGCAGAGAGTAAGATCATTGTCTTGAGTCTTTTCTGACTAATTTTCAGTCGGATTCGTCAAAAGGGCACCGTGCAGTACGTGAAAATTAAAATAAAAAAAAAATTTTGATTCCACTTGGCGGCACTGTGTGTATAACAAAATAATAACATTAAGATGTCTTCAGGTCGGGACGTTTTATTTACAGGTGAAGGTTTGGATTTTTAGGAGCATGTGCAGGGGAGTTATTAAGCATTCATTTATTTGTATTAGGTTCATTTTGTCTTCTTATTATTGATATTTGACTGATTCATTAAAAGCAGACAATTATGTTTTAGGTTAATTTTTTACCTGACATGTTTCGGCGAGTCTTTCGCCTACTTCAGAGTGTCGCATGATGGTGTCTTGAGACCCGTCTTTATCAGCTGATGTTCCATGAGGGTGTGACTTACCTGTCAAAAAAATGAAAAAATCAGAGCAGTAAAAGAACAAGCACAACATGAACATTACAAATCAGCAATCACTGACCACTGCAAAAGGGAAAACCACATCATGGACCGGGAGAAGGGCAGGGTCATCCGCACAGAAGAGAACAAACAACAGCGCTGGATCAGAGAGGCCATTGAGATCTGCAAGCGAGGCATAAAAACCATGAACAGAGACAAGGGAGCCTTCATCCTCTCTACCACCTGGACCAGCATCTTGGCGGAGTGAACGGACAGCGGGGGGCGTGACTTGCCTTCATTCTTGTGACAGGTAAGTCACGCCCTCATGGAACATCAGCTGATAAAGAAGGGTCACAAGACAGCATCATGTGACACTCTGAAGAAGGCGAAAGACTTTTGTATTGTGACATGCTCAAGGCCTAAACACTCATCCGAGCAAATATAAGGTAGATTTTGTTCACCTGCCCGGAGAAAAACATCAACGAAAATAATTTGTATTTGTTTTAACCAGTTGGTGGCGCTACCACTGCGATCAAAAATAAGTTGGCAGCCGTCTTCAGGGCCTGAATATCCTCAAATGTGAAAGATTTCCAGAAGATGGATCATCTGAATCATTTTGCAGGAACTTTTGTTGCCACGGAGAATAATCAGACTCTGCGGCACCGTAATAGCCACGCCCTTTGAAGGAAAGTCATAAAAATAGGGATAGAGTAAGATCAATGTCTTGAGTCTTTTCTAGCCAATTTTCAATCGGATTCGTTAAAAGGGCACCATGCAGTACGTCAAAATGTAAAAAATGATATTGATTGGCGCAAGGTGTATAACTGAATATAAACATATAGATGTCTTCAGGTACAGACTCTTTATGTACATGTGAAGTTTTGGATTTTTAGCAGCATGTGCAGGAGAGTTATTAAGCATTTTGTCCATTGCGGCGAAGGAAATCTTAAGTGAAAACTTTGAAGCCCCGCCCCCGTCATATAGTATTTCGGAAACAAAAAATTTTAGCCCCAGTGTTTGTCCCAGGTCTTCAGATGCTACAGACAGAATTTTAAGGCAATCAGATGAAGCCTTTAGGATCAGGGTGCAAAAGAATGACCCCTGTAAACATGCAAAAAAGGGCAAAAGTCGGACTTTCAAAAATTCATAACTCACTTCCTGTTCATATTAGACGTTAAAATATCAAATTTTTCGCCATGCCCGATGAGACTGCCAAGTTTGGTGAGTTTTTGTGCATGTTTCGGGGGTCAAAAATGCGATCGAACAATCGGAAAAATAATAATAATAATAATTTCTACAAAAACAATAGGGACTTCGCAGCGGTCGCTGCTCAGGCCCTAATAATAATAATAATAATAATAATAAAAGTAATAATGTTTTCTACAAAAACAATAGGGACCTCGCCGCGGTCGCTGCTCGGGCCCCAATAATAATTTCTACACAAAGTCCATTGTGGTGACCCGCCCCCTTTTAAGTAAATTCAAAATGGCCGACTTCCTGTAAAACCTAGCTCATTGCTCCAAGAGACTTTTTTGTAGGTCTTGGTCTTATACATACAGTGAACCCTCGCTACTTCGCGGTTCACCTTTCGCGGGTTCAGTGCTTCGCGGGTCTAAAAAATATTCGGGGGCATTGTAGTTTCGCCGAGCGGCACGACGGGGCGCTGGAGCGGTTAGACGGCCGGCGTGCGCCGAAGAAGAGCGTGGGCGAAGAGGAGAGTGGACGAAGAAGAGCACGTTCCCCCGGACACGATCGGTGGCGACGTTTCGCGCGGTTCGGACCGTACCAGAGCTCCGGCCGGCGTGCGTGGCAGTTAAGCCGTAGAGGAGCACCTTCCCCGGGCACGGGCGGTTCCAAGCGGCCCCTAAGTTTAACCGAATGGAAGCTCCGGAGGAGGAGGGCATGCTCGCGTCACAGTAAGCCGAAGAGGAGCACCTTCCCCGGGCACGGGCGGTGCCAAGCGGCCCCTAAGTTTAACCGAATGGAAGCTCCGGGGGAGGAGGGCGGGCGTGTGTCACAGTTAAGCCAAATTGGAGCACCTCTTCTGCCGGGGCACGAGCGGAGCGCGAGGCTGTCAGTTATGAATGAATAAATGAATAAATAAATAAAGAATGCCACCTTTCATTTCACAGGGCACACCGGACGGCGTACCAGCAGGTAAAAGTCGGAGTAATTAAATAAATACTAAAAGAATGGCTGGGGAATAAAAAAATAATACGTTTTAATAATAATTTGGTTTTTTTGTTATAACATGAATTTCACTCTCTCTCTCCCCGTATATATATATATATATATATATATATATTATTATATATATTGTTTATTTTTTTTAAGCATTTTTGAAGGTGCGCCGCTACTTCGCGGATTTTCAGTTTTCGCGGGTGGTCTCGGTCCCCGTTAACCGCGATAACCGAGGGTTCACTGTACTCCATAAAATTTACAAAAAGCGAGGTGAAACACTCAACCAGAGCTGCTTTTTTTAACATTTCTCGAGGGCCATGGCGAGCCATTTCAAAAAAGCTGCACAACTAACGTATAAAATATTGATAAATTTGCTCGGCCTGATGTGTGTGTAAAGTTTTACGAGTTGTCGTTCATATTTAGAACCTCATAATCAGCTTTGTTTTATTGCCGAACAGTGCAATGCCACTCCCACAACTTTTCATGAAAAAGGACGAATTTCGTATTGTGACATCCTCATGGCCGAAACAGTCATCCGAGCATATATGAGGGCGACCTTGTTGAGTTGCACGGAGAAAAACATCCAAGAAAATAACTTGTATTAGCTTTTACCAGTTGGTGGCGCTACTACTACGATGTAAAATAAGTTGGTAGATGTCTTCAGGGCTGAAGTATCCTCAA
Source organism: Idiotropiscis lumnitzeri (assembly GCF_059441095.1). NCBI lineage: Eukaryota > Metazoa > Chordata > Actinopteri > Syngnathiformes > Syngnathidae > Idiotropiscis > Idiotropiscis lumnitzeri. The sequence goes on from NW_028283692.1 coordinate 223,637, forward strand.
ATGTGTACAACTTCGAGAAGATAGGATCATCTGAGTCATGTTGCCGGAGCTTTTGTTGCCACAGAGTACAATCGGACTTTTCAGCACCTTAATAGCCACGCCTTTTGCCAAAACGTCACAAAATTCGGCAGAGAGTAAGATCATTGTCTTGAATCTTTTCTGACTCATTTTCAGTCGGATTCGTCAAAAGGGCACCGTGCAGTACGTGAAAATTAAAATAAAAACAAATTTTTTATTCCACTTGGCGGCACTGTGTGTATAACAAAATAATAACATTAAGATGTCTTCAGGTCGGGACGTTTTATTTACAGGTGAAGGTTTGGATTTTTAGGAGCATGTGCAGGGGAGTTATTAAGCATTCATTTATTTGTATTAGGTTCATTTTGTCTTCTTATTATTGATATTTGACTGATTCATTAAAAGCAGACAATTATGTTTTAGGTTAATTTTTTACCTGACATGTTTCGGCGAGTCTTTTGCCTTCTTCAGAGTGTCGCATGATGGTGTCTTGAGCTGATGTTCCATGAGGGTGTGACTTACCTGTCAAAAAAATGAAAAAATCAGAGCAGTAAAAGAACAAGCACAACATGAACATTACAAATCAGCAATCACTGACCACTGCAAAAGGGAAAACCACATCATGGACCGGGAGAAGGGCAGGGTCATCCGCACAGAAGAGAACAAACAACAGCGCTGGATCAGAGAGGCCATTGAGATCTGCAAGCGAGGCATAAAAACCATGAACAGAGACAAGGGAGCCTTCATCCTCTCTACCACCTGGAGCAGCATCTTGGCGGAGTGAACGGACAGCGGGGGGCGTGACTTGCCTTCATTCTTGTGACAGGTAAGTCACGCCCTCATGGAACATCAGCTGATAAAGACGGGTCACAAGACAGCATCATGTGACACTCTGAAGAAGGCGAAAGACTTTCGTATTGTGACATGCTCAAGGCCTAAACACTCATCCGAGCAAATATAAGGTAGATTTTGTTCACCTGCCCGGAGAAAAACATCAACGAAAATAATTTGTATTTGTTTTAACCAGTTGGAGGCACTACCACTGCGATCAAAAATAAGTTGGCAGCCGTCTTCAGGGCCTGAATATCCTCAAATGTGAAAGATTTCCAGAAGATGGGTCATCTGAATCATTTTGCAGGAACTTTTGTCGCCACGGAGAATAATCAGACTCTGCGGCACCGTAATAGCCACGCCCTTTGAAGGAAAGTCGTAAAAATAGGGATAGAGTAAGATCAATGTCTTGAGTCTTTTCTAGCCAATTTTCAATCAGATTCGTTAAAAGGGCTACGTGCAGTACGTCAAAATGTAAAAAATGATATTGATTGGCGCAAGGTGTATAACTGAATATAAACATATAGATGTCTTCAGGTACAGACTCTTTATGTACATGTGAAGTTTTGGATTTTTAGCAGCATGTGCAGGAGAGTTATTAAGCATTTTGTCCATTGCGGCGAAGGAAATCTTAAGTGAAAACTTTGATGCCCCGCCCCCGTCATATAGTATTTCGGAAACAAAAAATTTTAGCCCCAGTGTTTGTCCCAGGTCTTCAGATGCTACAGACAGAATTTTAAGGCAATCAGATGAAGCCTTTAGGATCAGGGTGCAAAAGAATGACCCCTGTAAACATGCAAAAAAGGGCAAAAGTCGGACTTTCAAAAATTCATAACTCACTTCCTGTTCATATTAGACGTTAAAATATCAAATTTTTCGCCATGCCCGATGAGACTGCCAAGTTTGGTGAGTTTTTGTGCATGTTTCGGGGGTCAAAAATGCGATCGAACAATCGGAAAAATAATAATAATAATAATTTCTACAAAAACAATAGGGACTTCGCAGCGGTCGCTGCTCAGGCCCTAATAATAATAATAATAATAATAATAAAAGTAATAATATTTTCTACAAAAACAATAGGGACCTCGCCGCGGTCGCTGCTCGGGCCCCAATAATAATTTCTACACAAAGTCCATTGTGGTGACCCGCCCCCTTTTAAGTAAATTCAAAATGGCCGACTTCCTGTAAAACCTAGCTCATTGCTCCAAGAGACTTTTTTGTAGGTCTTGGTCTTATACATACAGTGAACCCTCGCTACTTCGCGGTTCACCTTTCGCGGGTTCAGTGCTTCGCGGGTCTAAAAAATATTCGGGGGCATTGTAGTTTCGCCGAGCGGCACGATGGGGCGCTGGAGCGGTTAGACGGCCGGCGTGCGCCGAAGAAGAGCGTGGGCGAAGAGGAGAGTGGACGAAGAAGAGCACGTTCCCCCGGACACGATCGGTGGCGACGTTTCGCGCGGTTCGGACCGTACCAGAGCTCCGGCCAGCGTGCGTGGCAGTTAAGCCGTAGAGGAGCACCTTCCCCGGGCACGGGCGGTGCCAAGCGGCCCCTAAGTTTAACCGAATGGAAGCTCCGGAGGAGGAGGGCATGCTCGCGTCACAGTAAGCCGAAGAGGAGCACCGTCCCCGGGCACGGGCGGTTCCAAGCGGCCCCTAAGTTTAACCGAATGGAAGCTCCGGAGGAGGAGGGCATGCTCGCGTCACAGTAAGCCGAAGAGGAGCACCTTCCCCGGGCACGGGCGGTGCCAAGCGGCCCCTAAGTTTAACCGAATGGAATCTCCGGGGGAGGAGGACGGGCGTGTGTCACAGTTAAGCCAAATTGGAGCACCTCTTCTGCCCGGGCACGAGCGGAGCGCGAGGCTGTCAGTTATGAATGAATAAATGAATAAATAAATAAAGAATGCCACCTTTCATTTCACAGGGCACACCGGACGGCGTACCAGCAGGTAAAAGTCGGAGTAATTAAATAAATACAAAAAGAATGGCTGGGGAATAAAAAAATAATACGTTTTAATAATAATTTGGTTTTTTTGTTATAACATGAATTTCACTCTCTCTCTCCCCGTATATATATATATATATTATATATATATATATATATATATATATATATATATATATATATATATATATATATATATATATATATATATATATATATATATTTATATATTTATTGTATATATTGTATATTTTTTTTAAGCATTTTTGAAGGTGCGCCGCTACTTCGCGGATTTTCAGTTTTCGCGGGTGGTCTCGGTCCCCATTAACCGCGATAACCGAGGGTTCACTGTACTCCATAAAATTTACAAAAAGCGAGGTGAAACACTCAACCAGAGCTGCTTTTTTTTAACATTTCTCGAGGGCCATGGCGAGCCATTTCAAAAAAGCTGCACAACTAACGTATAAAATATTGATAAATTTGCTCGGCCTGATGTGTGTGTAAAGTTTTACGAGTTGTCGTTCATATTTAGAACCTCATAATCAGCTTTGTTTTATTGCCGAACAGTGCAATGCCACTCCCACAACTTTTCACGAAAAATCACGAATTTCGTATTGTGACATCCTCATGGCCGAAACAGTCATCCGAGCATATATGAGGGCGACCTTGTTGAGTTGCACGGAGAAAAACATCCAAGAAAATAACTTGTATTAGCTTTTACCAGTTGGTGGCGCTACTACTACAATGTAAAATAAGTTGGTAGATGTCTTCAGGGCTGAAGTATCCTCAAATGTGTACAACTTCGAGAAGATAGGATCATCTGAGTCATGTTGCCGGAGCTTTTGTTGCCACAGAGTACAATCGGACTTTTCAGCACCTTAATAGCCACGCCTTTTGCCAAAACGTCACAAAATTCGGCAGAGAGTAAGATCATTGTCTTGAGTCTTTTCTGACTAATTTTCAGTCGGATTCGTCAAAAGGGCACCGTGCAGTACGTGAAAATTAAAATAAAAAAAAAATTTTGATTCCACTTGGCGGCACTGTGTGTATAACAAAATAATAACATTAAGATGTCTTCAGGTCGGGACGTTTTATTTACAGGTGAAGGTTTGGATTTTTAGGAGCATGTGCAGGGGAGTTATTAAGCATTCATTTATTTGTATTAGGTTCATTTTGTCTTCTTATTATTGATATTTGACTGATTCATTAAAAGCAGACAATTATGTTTTAGGTTAATTTTTTACCTGACATGTTTTGGCGAGTCTTTCGCCTTCTTCAGAGTGTCGCATGATGGTGTCTTGAGACCCGTCTATATCAGCTGATGTTCCATGAGGGTGTGACTTACCTGTCAAAAAAAAGAAAAAATCAGAGCAGTAAAAGAACAAGCACAACATGAACATTACAAATCAGCAATCACTGACCACTGCAAAAGGGAAAACCACATCATGGACCGGGAGAAGGGCAGGGTCATCCGCACAGAAGAGAACAAACAACAGCGCTGGATCAGAGAGGCCATTGAGATCTGCAAGCGAGGCATAAAAACCATGAACAGAGACAAGGGAGCCTTCATCCTCTCTACCACCTGGACCAGCATCTTGGCGGAGTGAACGGACAGCGGGGGGCGTGACTTGCCTTCATTCTTGTGACAGGTAAGTCACGCCCTCATGGAACATCAGCTGATAAAGACGGGTCACAAGACAGCATCATGTGACACTCTGAAGAAGGCGAAAGACTTTTGTATTGTGACATGCTCAAGGCCTAAACACTCATCCGAGCAAATATAAGGTAGATTTTGTTCACCTGCCCGGAGAAAAACATCAACGAAAATAATTTGTATTTGTTTTAACCAGTTGGTGGCGCTACCACTGCGATCAAAAATAAGTTGGCAGCCGTCTTCAGGGCCTGAATATCCTCAAATGTGAAAGATTTCCAGAAGATGGATCATCTGAATCATTTTGCAGGAACTTTTGTTGCCACGGAGAATAATCAGACTCTGCGGCACCGTAATAGCCACGCCCTTTGAAGGAAAGTCATAAAAATAGGGATAGAGTAAGATCAATGTCTTGAGTCTTTTCTAGCCAATTTTCAATCGGATTCGTTAAAAGGGCACCATGCAGTACGTCAAAATGTAAAAAATGATATTGATTGGCGCAAGGTGTATAACTGAATATAAACATATAGATGTCTTCAGGTACAGACTCTTTATGTACATGTGAAGTTTTGGATTTTTAGCAGCATGTGCAGGAGAGTTATTAAGCATTTTGTCCATTGCGGCGAAGGAAATCTTAAGTGAAAACTTTGAAGCCCCGCCCCCGTCATATAGTATTTCGGAAACAAAAAATTTTAGCCCCAGTGTTTGTCCCAGGTCTTCAGATGCTACAGACAGAATTTTAAGGCAATCAGATGAAGCCTTTAGGATCAGGGTGCAAAAGAATGACCCCTGAAAACATGCAAAAAAGGGCAAAAGTCGGACTTTCAAAAATTCATAACTCACTTCCTGTTCATATTAGACGTTAAAATATCAAATTTTTCGCCATGCCCGATGAGTCTGCCAAGTTTGGTGAGTTTTTGTGCATGTTTCGGGGGTCAAAAATGCGATCGAACAATCGGAAAAATAATAATAATAATAATTTCTACAAAAACAATAGGGACTTCGCAGCGGTCGCTGCTCAGGCCCTAATAATAATAATAATAATAATAATAAAAGTAATAATGTTTTCTACAAAAACAATAGGGACCTCGCCGCGGTCGCTGCTCGGGTCCCAATAATAATTTCTACACAAAGTCCATTGTGGTGACCCGCCCCCTTTTAAGTAAATTCAAAATGGCCGACTTCCTGTAAAACCTAGCTCATTGCTCCAAGAGACTTTTTTGTAGGTCTTGGTCTTATACATACAGTGAACCCTCGCTACTTCGCGGTTCACCTTTCGCGGGTTCAGTGCTTCGCGGGTCTAAAAAATATTCGGGGGCATTGTAGTTTCGCCGAGCGGCACGACGGGGCGCTGGAGCGGTTAGACGGCCGGCGTGCGCCGAAGAAGAGCGTGGGCGAAGAGGAGAGTGGACGAAGAAGAGCACGTTCCCCCGGAAACGATCGGTGGCGACGTTTCGCGCGGTTCGGACCGTACCAGAGCTCCGGCCGGCGTGCGTGGCAGATAAGCCGTAGAGGAGCACCTTCCCCGGGCACGGGCGGTTCCAAGTGGCCCCTAAGTTTAACCGAATGGAAGCTCCGGAGGAGGAGGGCATGCTCGCGTCACAGTAAGCCGAAGAGGAGCACCTTCCCCGGGCACGGGCGGTGCCAAGCGGCCCCTAAGTTTAACCGAATGGAAGCTCCGGGGGAGGAGGGCGGGCGTGTGTCACAGTTAAGCCAAATTGGAGCACCTCTTCTACCCGGGCACGAGCGGAGCGCGAGGCTGTCAGTTATGAATGAATAAATGAATAAATAAATAAAGAATGCCACCTTTCATTTCACAGGGCACACCGGACGGCGTACCAGCAGGTAAAAGTCGGAGTAATTAAATAAATACTAAAAGAATGGCTGGGGAATAAAAAAATAATACGTTTTAATAATAATTTGGTTTTTTTGTTATAACATGAATTTCACTCTCTCTCTCCCCGTATATATATATATATATATATATATATATATATATATATATATATATATATATATATATATATTATTATATATATTGTATATTTTTTTAAGCATTTTTGAAGGTGCGCCGCTACTTCGCGGATTTTCAGTTTTCGCGGGTGGTCTCGGTCCCCATTAACCGCGATAACCGAGGGTTCACTGTACTCCATAAAATTTACAAAAAGCGAGGTGAAACACTCAACCAGAGCTGCTTTTTTTAACATTTCTCGAGGGCCATGGCGAGCCATTTCAAAAAAGCTGCACAACTAACGTATAAAATATTGATAAATTTGCTCGGCCTGATGTGTGTGTAAAGTTTTACGAGTTGTCGTTCATATTTAGAACCTCATAATCAGCTTTGTTTTATTGCCGAACAGTGCAATGCCACTCCCACAACTTTTCACGAAAAAGGACGAATTTCGTATTGTGACATCCTCATGGCCGAAACAGTCATCCGAGCATATATGAGGGCGACCTTGTTGAGTTGCACGGAGAAAAACATCCAAGAAAATAACTTGTATTAGCTTTTACCAGTTGGTGGCGCTACTACTACGATGTAAAATAAGTTGGTAGATGTCTTCAGGGCTGAAGTATCCTCAAATGTGTACAACTTCGAGAAGATAGGATCATCTGAGTCATGTTGCCGGAGCTTTTGTTGCCACAGAGTACAATCGGACTTTTCAGCACCTTAATAGCCACGCCTTTTGCCAAAACGTCACAAAATTCGGCAGAGAGTAAGATCATTGTCTTGAGTCTTTTCTGACTAATTTTCAGTCGGATTCGTCAAAAGGGCACCGTGCAGTACGTGAAAATTAAAATAAAAACAAATTTTTGATTCCACTTGGCGGCACTGTGTGTATAACAAAATAATAACATTACGATGTCTTCAGGTCGGGACGTTTTATTTACAGGTGAAGGTTTGGATTTTTAGGAGCATGTGCAGGGGAGTTATTAAGCATTCATTTATTTGTATTAGGTTCATTTTGTCTTCTTATTATTGATATTTGACTGATTCATTAAAAGCAGACAATTATGTTTTAGGTTAATTTTTTACCTGACATGTTTCGGCGAGTCTTTCGCCTTCTTCAGAGTGTCGCATGATGGTGTCTTGAGCTGATGTTCCATGAGGGTGTGACTTACCTGTCAAAAAAATGAAAAAAATCAGAGCAGTAAAAGAACAAGCACAACATGAACATTACAAATCAGCAATCACTGACCACTGCAAAAGGGAAAACCACATCATGGACCGGGAGAAGGGCAGGGTCATCCGCACAGAAGAGAACAAACAACAGCGCTGGATCAGAGAGGCCATTGAGATCTGCAAGCGAGGCATAAAAACCATGAACAGAGACAAGGGAGCCTTCATCCTCTCTACCACCTGGACCAGCATCTTGGCGGAGTGAACGGACAGCGGGGGGCGTGACTTGCCTTCATTCTTGTGACAGGTAAGTCACGCCCTCATGGAACATCAGCTGATAAAGACGGGTCACAAGACAGCATCATGTGACACTCTGAAGAAGGCGAAAGACTTTCGTATTGTGACATGCTCAAGGCCTAAACACTCATCCGAGCAAATATAAGGTAGATTTTGTTCACCTGCCCGGAGAAAAACATCAACGAAAATAATTTGTATTTGTTTTAACCAGTTGGTGGCGCTACCACTGCGATCAAAAATAAGTTGGCAGCCGTCTTCAGGGCCTGAATATCCTCAAATGTGAAAAATTTCGAGAAGATGGATCATCTGAATCATTTTGCAGGAACTTTTGTTGCCACGGAGAATAATCAGACTCTGCGGCACCGTAATAGCCACGCCCTTCGAAGGAAAGTCACAAAAATAGGGATAGAGTAAGATCAATGTCTTGAGTCTTTTCTAGCCAATTTTCAATCAGATTCGTTAAAAGGGCACCGTGCAGTACGTAAAAATGTAAAAAATGATATTGATTGGCGCAAGGTGTATAACTGAATATAAACATATAGATGTCTTCAGGTACAGACTTTTTATGTACATGTGAAGTTTTGGATTTTTAGCAGCATGTGCAGGAGAGTTATTAAGCATTTTGTCCATTGCGGCGAAGGAAATCTTAAGTGAAAACTTTGAAGCCCCGCCCCCGTCATATAGTATTTCGGAAACAAAAAATTTTAGCCCCAGTGTTTGTCCCAGGTCTTCAGATGCTACAGACAGAATTTTAAGGCAATCAGATGAAGCCTTTAGGATCAGGGTGCAAAAGAATGACCCCTGTAAACATGCAAAAAAGGGCAAAAGTCGGACTTTCAAAAATTCATAACTCACTTCCTGTTCATATTAGACGTTAAAATATCAAATTTTTCGCCATGCCCGATGAGACTGCCAAGTTTGGTGAGTTTTTGTGCATGTTTCGGGGGTCAAAAATGCGATCGAACAATCGGAAAAATAATAATAATAATAATTTCTACAAAAACAATAGGGACTTCGCAGCGGTCGCTGCTCAGGCCCTAATAATAATAATAATAATATTAATAATAATAAAAGTAATAATATTTTCTACAAAAACAATAGGGACCTCGCAGCCGTCGCAGCTCGGGCCCTAATAACAATTTCTAGAAAAACAATAGGGACCTCGCAGCGGTCACTGCTCGGGCCCTAATAATAATAATAATAAAAATAATAATAATTTCCACAAAAACAATGGGGACCTCGTAGCGGTCGCTGCTCAGGCCCTAATAATAATTTCTACAAAAACAATAGGGACCTCGCCGCCGTCGCTGCTCGGGCCCCAATAATAATTTCTACACAAAGTCCATTGTGGTGACCCGCCCCCTTTTAAGTAAATTCAAAATGGCCGACTTCCTGTAAAACCTAGCTCATTGCTCCAAGAGACTTTTTTGTAGGTCTTGGTCTTATACATACAGTGAACCCTCGCTACTTCGCGGTTCACCTTTCGCGGGTTCAGTGCTTCGCGGGTCTAAAAAATATTCGGGGGCATTGTAGTTTCGCCGAGCGGCACGACGGGGCGCTGGAGCGGTTAGACGGCCGGCGTGCGCCGAAGAAGAGCGTGGGCGAAGAGGAGAGTGGACGAAGAAGAGCACGTTCTCCCGGACACGATCGGTGGCGACGTTTCGCGCGGTTCGGACCGTACCAGAGCTCCGGCCGGCGTGCGTGGCAGTTAAGCCGTAGAGGAGCACCTTCCCCGGGCACGGGCGGTGCCAAGCGGCCCCTAAGTTTAACCGAATGGAAGCTCCGGAGGAGGAGGGCATGCTCGCGTCACAGTAAGCCGAAGAGGAGCACCTTCCCCGGGCACGGGCGGTTCCAAGCGGCCCCTAAGTTTAACCGAATGGAAGCTCCGGAGGAGGAGGGCATGCTCGCGTCACAGTAAGCCGAAGAGGAGCACCTTCCCCGGGCACGGGCGGTTCCAAGCGGCCCCTAAGTTTAACTGAATGGAAGCTCCGGAGGAGGAGGGCATGCTCGCGTCACAGTAAGCCGAAGAGGAGCACCTTCCCCGGGCACGGGCGGTGCCAAGCGGCCCCTAAGTTTAACCGAATGGAAGTTCCGGGGGAGGAGGGCGGGCGTGTGTCACAGTTAAGCCGAATTGGAGCACCTCTTCCGCCCGGGCACGAGCGGAGCGCGAGGCTGTCAGTTATGAATGAATAAATGAATAAATAAATAAAGAATGCCACCTTTCATTTCACAGGGCACACCGGACGGCGTACCAGCAGGTAAAAGTCGGAGTAATTAAATAAATACAAAAAGAATGGCTGGGGAATAAAAAAATAATACGTTTTAATAATAATTTGGTTTTTTTGTTATAAAATGAATTTCACTCTCTCTCTCCCCGTATATATATATATATATATATATATATATATATATATTTATTATATATATTGTATATTTTTTTTAAGCATTTTTGAAGGTGCGCCGCTACTTCGCGGATTTTCAGTTTTCGCGGGTGGTCTCGGTCCCCATTAACCGCGATAACCGAGGTTTCACTGTACTCCATAAAATTTACAAAAAGCGAGGTGAAACACTCAATCAGGGCTGCTTTTTTGAACATTTCTCGAGGGCCATGGCGAGCCATTTCAAAAAAGCTGCACAACTAACGTATAAAATATTGATAAATTTGCTCGGCCTGATGTGTGTGTAAAGTTTCACGAGTTGTCGTTCATATTTAGAACCTCATAATCAGCGTTGTTTTATTGCCGAACAGTGCAATGCCACTCCCACAACTTTTCACGAAAAAGGACTAATTTCGTATTGTGACATCCTCATGGCCGAAACAGTCATCCGAGCATATATGAGGGCAACCTTGTTGAGTTGCACGGAGAAAAACATCCAAGAAAATAACTTGTATTAGCTTTTACCAGTTGGTGGCGCTACTACTACGATGAAAAATAAGTCGGTAGATGTCTTCAGGGCTGAAGTATCCTCAAATGTGTACAACTTCGAGAAGATAGGATCATCTGAGTCATGTTGCCGGAGTTTTTGTTGCCACAGAGTACAATCGGACTTTTCAGCACCTTAATAGCCACGCCTTTTGCCAAAACGTCACAAAATTCGGCAGAGAGTAAGATCATTGTCTTGAGTCTTTTCTGACTAATTTTCAGTCGGATTCGTCAAAAGGGCACCGTGCAGTACGTGAAAATTAAAATTAAAAAAAATTTTTGATTCCACTTGGCGGCGCTGTGTGTATAACAAAATAATAACATTAAGATGTCTTCAGGTCGGGACGTTTTATTTACAGGTGAAGGTTTGGATTTTTAGGAGCATGTGCAGGGGAATTATTAAGCATTCATTTATTTGTATTAGGTTCATTTTGTCTTCTTATTATTGATATTTGACTGATTCATTAAAAGCAGACAATTATGTTTTAGGTTAATTTTTTACCTGACATGTTTCGGCGAGTCTTTTGCCTTCTTCAGAGTGTCGCATGATGGTGTCTTGAGACCGTCTTTATCAGCTGATGTTCCATGAGGGTGTGACTTACCTGTCAAAAAAATGAAAAAATCAGAGCAGTAAAAGAACAAGCACAACATGAACATTACAAATCAGCAATCACTGACCACTGCAAAAGGGAAAACCACATCATGGACCGGGAGAAGGGCAGGGTCATCCGCACCGAAGAGAACAAACAACAGCGCTGGATCAGAGAGGCCATTGAGATCTGCAAGCGAGGCATAAAAACCATGAACAGAGACAAGGGAGCCTTCATCCTCTCTACCACCTGGAGCAGCATTTTGGCGGAGTGAACGGACAGCGGGGGGCGTGACTTGCCTTCATTCTTGTGACAGGTAAGTCACGCCCTCATGGAACATCAGCTGATAAAGACGGGCCACAAGACACCATCATGTGACACTCTGAAGAAGGCGAAAGACTTTCGTATTGTGACATCCTCAAGGCCTAAACACTCATCCGAGCAAATGTAAGGTAGATTTTGTTAACCTGCCCGGAGAAAAAAATCAACGAAAATAATTTGTATTTGTTTTAACCAGTTGGTGGCGCTACCACTGCGATCAAAAATAACTTGGCAGCCGTCTTCAGGGCCTGAATATCCTCAAATGTGAAAAATTTCGAGAAGATGGATCATCTGAATCATTTTGCAGGAACTTTTGTTGCCACGGAGAATAATCAGACTCTGCGGCACCGTAATAGCCACGCCCTTCGAAGGAAAGTCACAAAAATAGGGATAGAGTAAGATCAATGTCTTGAGTCTTTTCTAGCCAATTTTCAATCAGATTCGTTAAAAGGGCACCGTGCAGTACGTCAAAATGTAAAAAATGATATTGATTGGCGCAAGGTGTATAACTGAATATAAACATATAGATGTCTTCAGGTACAGACTCTTTATGTACATGTGAAGTTTTGGATTTTTAGCAGCATGTGCAGGAATGTTATTAAGCATTTTGTCCATTGCGGCGAAGGAAATCTTAAGTGAAAACTTTGAAGCCCCGCCCCCGTCATATAGTATTTCGGAAACAAAAAATTTTAGCCCCAGTGTTTGTCCCAGGTCTTCAGATGCTACAGACAGAATTTTAAGGCAATCAGATGAAGCCTTTAGGATCAGGGTGCAAAAGAATGACCCCTGTAAACATGCAAAAAAGGGCAAAAGTCGGACTTTCAAAAATTCATAACTCACTTCCTGTTCATATTAGACGTTAAAATATCAAATTTTTCGCCATGCCCGATGAGACTGCCAAGTTTGGTGAGTTTTTGTGCATGTTTCGGGGGTCAAAAATGCGATCGAACAATCGGAAAAATAATAATAATAATAATTTCTACAAAAACAATAGGGATTTCGCAGCGGTCGCTGCTCAGGCCCTAATAATAATAATAATAATAATAATAAAAGTAATAATATTTTCTACAAAAACAATAGGGACCTCGCCGCGGTCGCGGCTCGGGCCCCAATAATAATTTCTACACAAAGTCCATTGTGGTGACCCGCCCCCTTTTAAGTAAATTCAAAATGGCCGACTTCCTGTAAAACCTAGCTCATTGCTCCAAGAGACTTTTTTGTAGGTCTTGGTCTTATACATACAGTGAACCCTCGCTACTTCGCGGTTCACCTTTCGCGGGTTCAGTGCTTCGCGGGTCTAAAAAATATTCGGGGGCATTGTAGTTTCGCCGAGCGGCACGACGGGGCGCTGGAGCGGTTAGACGGCCGGCGTGCGCCGAAGAAGAGCGTGGGCGAAGAGGAGAGTGGACGAAGAAGAGCACGTTCTCCCGGACACGATCGGTGGCGACGTTTCGCGCGGTTCGGACCGTACCAGAGCTCCGGCCAGCGTGCGTGGCAGTTAAGCCGTAGAGGAGCACCTTCCCCGGGCACGAGCGGTGCCAAGCGGCCCCTAAGTTTAACCGAATGGAAGCTCCGGAGGAGGAGGGCATGCTCGCGTCACAGTAAGCCGAAGAGGAGCACCTTCCCCGGGCACGGGCGGTGCCAAGCGGCCCCTAAGTTTAACCGAATGGAAGCTCCGGGGGAGGAGGGCGGGCGTGTGTCACAGTTAAGCCAAATTGGAGCACCTCTTCTGCCCGGGCACGAGCGGAGCGCGAGGCTGTCAGTTATGAATGAATAAATGAATAAATAAATAAAGAATGCCACCTTTCATTTCACAAGGCACACCGGACGGCGTACCAGCAGGTAAAAGTCGGAGTAATTAAATAAATACAAAAAGAATGGCTGGGGAATAAAAAAATAATACGTTTTAATAATAATTAGTTTTTTTTGTTATAACATGAATTTCACTCTCTCTCTCCCCGTATATATATATATATATATATATATATATATATATATATATATATATATATATATTTATTATATATATTGTATATTTTTTTAAGCATTTTTGAAGGTGCGCCGCTACTTCGCGGATTTTCAGTTTTCGCGGGTGGTCTCGGTCCCCATTAACCGCGATAACCGAGGGTTCACTGTACTCCATAAAATTTACAAAAAGCGAGGTGAAACACTCAACCAGAGCTGCTTTTTTTTAACATTTCTCGAGGGCCATGGCGAGCCATTTCAAAAAAGCTGCACAACTAACGTATAAAATATTGATAAATTTGCTCAGCCTGATGTGTGTGTAAAGTTTCACGAGTTGTCGTTCATATCTAGAACCTCATAATCAGCGTTGTTTTATTGCCGAACAGTGCAATGCCACTCCCACAACTTTTCACGAAAAAGGACTAATTTCGTATTGTGACATCCTCATGGCCGAAACAGTCATCCGAGCATATATGAGGGCGACCTTGTTGAGTTGCACGGAGAAAAACATCCAAGAAAATAACTTGTATTAGCTTTTACCAGTTGGTGGCGCTACTACTACGATGTAAAATAAGTTGGTAGATGTCTTCTGGGCTGAAGTATCCTCAAATGTGTACAACTTCGAGAAGATAGGATCATCTGAGTCATGTTGCCGGAGCTTTTGTTGCCACAGAGTACAATCGGACTTTTCAGCACCTTAATAGCCACGCCTTTTGCCAAAACGTCACAAAATTCGGCAGAGAGTAAGATCATTGTCTTGAGTCTTTTCTGACTAATTTTCAGTCGGATTCGTCAAAAGGGCACCGTGCAGTACGTGAAAATTAAAATTAAAAAAAATTTTTGATTCCACTTGGCGGCACTGTGTGTATAACAAAATAATAACATTAAGATGTCTTCAGGTCGGGACGTTTTATTTACAGGTGAAGGTTTGGATTTTTAGGAGCATGTGCAGGGGAGTTATTAAGCATTCATTTATTTGTATTAGGTTCATTTTGTCTTCTTATTATTGATATTTGACTGATTCATTAAAAGCAGACAATTATGTTTTAGGTTAATTTTTTACCTGACATGTTTCGGCGAGTCTTTCGCCTTCTTCAGAGTGTCGCATGATGGTGTCTTGAGACCCGTCTTTATCAGCTGATGTTCCATGAGGGTGTGACTTACCTGTCAAAAAAATGAAAAAATCAGAGCAGTAAAAGAACAAGCACAACATGAACATTACAAATCAGCAATCACTGACCACTGCAAAAGGGAAAACCACATCATGGACCGGGAGAAGGGCAGGGTCATCCGCACCGAAGAGAACAAACAACAGCGCTGGATCAGAGAGGCCATTGAGATCTGCAAGCGAGGCATAAAAACCATGAACAGAGACAAGGGAGCCTTCATCCTCTCTACCACCTGGAGCAGCATTTTGGCGGAGTGAACGGACAGCGGGGGGCGTGACTTGCCTTCATTCTTGTGACAGGTAAGTCACGCCCTCATGGAACATCAGCTGATAAAGACGGGTCACAAGACAGCATCATGTGACACTCTGAAGAAGGCGAAAGACTTTTGTATTGTGACATGCTCAAGGCCTAAACACTCATCCGAGCAAATATAAGGTAGATTTTGTTCACCTGCCCGGAGAAAAACATCAACGAAAATAATTTGTATTTGTTTTAACCAGTTGGTGGCGCTACCACTGCGATCAAAAATAAGTTGGCAGCCGTCTTCAGGGCCTGAATATCCTCAAATGTGAAAGATTTCCAGAAGATGGATCATCTGAATCATTTTGCAGGAACTTTTGTTACCACGGAGAATAATCAGACTCTGCGGCACCGTAATAGCCACGCCCTTTGAAGGAAAGTCATAAAAATAGGGATAGAGTAAGATCAATGTCTTGAGTCTTTTCTAGCCAATTTTCAATCGGATTCGTTAAAAGGGCACCATGCAGTACGTCAAAATGTAAAAAATGATATTGATTGGCGCAAGGTGTATAACTGAATATAAACATATAGATGTCTTCAGGTACAGACTCTTTATGTACATGTGAAGTTTTGGATTTTTAGCAGCATGTGCAGGAATGTTATTAAGCATTTTGTCCATTGCGGCGAAGGAAATCTTAAGTGAAAACTTTGAAGCCCTGCCCCCGTCATATAGTATTTCGGAAACAAAAAATTTTAGCCCCAGTGTTTGTCCCAGGTCTTCAGATGCTACAGACAGAATTTTAAGGCAATCAGATGAAGCCTTTAGGATCAGGGTGCAAAAGAATGACCCCTGTAAACATGCAAAAAAGGGCAAAAGTCGGACTTTCAAAAATTCATAACTCACTTCCTGTTCATATTAGACGTTAAAATATCAAATTTTTCGCCATGCCCGATGAGACTGCCAAGTTTGGTGAGTTTTTGTGCATGTTTCGGGGGTCAAAAATGCGATCGAACAATCGGAAAAATAATAATAATAATAATTTCTACAAAAACAATAGGGACTTCGCAGCGGTCGCTGCTCAGGCCCTAATAATAATAATAATAATAATAATAAAAGTAATAATGTTTTCTACAAAAACAATAGGGACCTCGCCGCGGTCGCTGCTCGGGCCCCAATAATAATTTCTACACAAAGTCCATTGTGGTGACCCGCCCCCTTTTAAGTAAATTCAAAATGGCCGACTTCCTGTAAAACCTAGCTCATTGCTCCAAGAGACTTTTTTGTAGGTCTTGGTCTTATACATACAGTGAACCCTCGCTACTTCGCGGTTCACCTTTCGCGGGTTCAGTGCTTCGCGGGTCTAAAAAATATTCGGGGGCATTGTAGTTTCGCCGAGCGGCACGACGGGGCGCTGGAGCGGTTAGACGGCCGGCGTGCGCCGAAGAAGAGCGTGGGCGAAGAGGAGAGTGGACGAAGAAGAGCACGTTCCCCCGGACAAGATCGGTGGCGACGTTTCGCGCGGTTCGGACCGTACCAGAGCTCCGGCCGGCGTGCGTGGCAGTTAAGCCGTAGAGGAGCACCTTCCCCGGGCACGGGCGGTTCCAAGCGGCCCCTAAGTTTAACCGAATGGAAGCTCCGGAGGAGGAGGGCATGCTCGCGTCACAGTAAGCCGAAGAGGAGCACCTTCCCCGGGCACGGGCGGTGCCAAGCGGCCCCTAAGTTTAACCGAATGGAAGCTCCGGGGGAGGAGGGCGGGCGTGTGTCACAGTTAAGCCAAATTGGAGCACCTCTTCTGCCCGGGCACGAGCGGAGCGCGAGGCTGTCAGTTATGAATGAATAAATGAATAAATAAATAAAGAATGCCACCTTTCATTTCACAGGGCACACCGGACGGCGTACCAGCAGGTAAAAGTCGGAGTAATTAAATAAATACTAAAAGAATGGCTGGGGAATAAAAAAATAATACGTTTTAATAATAATTTGGTTTTTTTGTTATAACATGAATTTCACTCTCTCTCTCCCCGTATATATATATATATATATATTTATTATATATATTGTATATTTTTTTTAAGCATTTTTGAAGGTGCGCCGCTACTTCGCGGATTTTCAGTTTTCGCGGGTGGTCTCGGTCCCCATTAACCGCGATAACCGAGGGTTCACTGTACTCCATAAAATTTACAAAAAGCGAGGTGAAACACTCAACCAGAGCTGCTTTTTTTAACATTTCTCGAGGGCCATGGCGAGCCATTTCAAAAAAGCTGCACAACTAACGTATAAAATATTGATAAATTTGCTCGGCCTGATGTGTGTGTAAAGTTTTACGAGTTGTCGTTCATATTTAGAACCTCATAATCAGCTTTGTTTTATTGCCGAACAGTGCAATGCCACTCCCACAACTTTTCACGAAAAAGGACGAATTTCGTATTGTGACATCCTCATGGCCGAAACAGTCATCCGAGCATATATGAGGGCGACCTTGTTGAGTTGCACGGAGAAAAACATCCAAGAAAATAACTTGTATTAGCTTTTACCAGTTGGTGGCGCTACTACTACGATGTAAAATAAGTTGGTAGATGTCTTCAGGGCTGAAGTATCCTCAAATGTGTACAACTTCGAGAAGATAAGATCATCTGAGTCATGTTGCCGGAGCTTTTGTTGCCACAGAGTACAATCGGACTTTTCAGCACCTTAATAGCCACGCCTTTTGCCAAAACGTCACAAAATTCGGCAGAGAGTAAGATCATTGTCTTGAGTCTTTTCTGACTAATTTTCAGTCGGATTCGTCAAAAGGGCACCGTGCAGTACGTGAAAATTAAAATAAAAACACATTTTTGATTCCACTTGGCGGCACTGTGTGTATAACAAAATAATAACATTACGATGTCTTCAGGTCGGGACGTTTTATTTACAGGTGAAGGTTTGGATTTTTAGGAGCATGTGCAGGGGAGTTATTAAGCATTCATTTATTTGTATTAGGTTCATTTTGTCTTCTTATTATTGATATTTGACTGATTCATTAAAATCAGACAATTATGTTTTAGGTTAATTTTTTACCTGACATGTTTCGGCGAGTCTTTCGCCTTCTTCAGAGTGTCGCATGATGGTGTCTTGAGCTGATGTTCCATGAGGGTGTGACTTACCTGTCAAAAAAATGAAAAAAATCAGAGCAGTAAAAGAACAAGCACAACATGAACATTACAAATCAGCAATCACTGACCACTGCAAAAGGGAAAACCACATCATGGACCGGGAGAAGGGCAGGGTCATCCGCACAGAAGAGAACAAACAACAGCGCTGGATCAGAGAGGCCATTGAGATCTGCAAGCGAGGCATAAAAACCATGAACAGAGACAAGGGAGCCTTCATCCTCTCTACCACCTGGACCAGCATCTTGGCGGAGTGAACGGACAGCGGGGGGCGTGACTTGCCTTCATTCTTGTGACAGGTAAGTCACGCCCTCATGGAACATCAGCTGATAAAGACGGGTCACAAGACAGCATCATGTGACACTCTGAAGAAGGCGAAAGACTTTCGTATTGTGACATGCTCAAGGCCTAAACACTCATCCGAGCAAATATAAGGTAGATTTTGTTCACCTGCCCGGAGAAAAACATCAACGAAAATAATTTGTATTTGTTTTAACCAGTTGGTGGCGCTACCACTGCGATCAAAAATAAGTTGGCAGCCGTCTTCAGGGCCTGAATATCCTCAAATGTGAAAAATTTCGAGAAGATGGATCATCTGAATCATTTTGCAGGAACTTTTGTTGCCACGGAGAATAATCAGACTCTGCAGCACCGTAATAGCCACGCCCTTCGAAGGAAAGTCACAAAAATAGGGATAGAGTAAGATCAATGTCTTGAGTCTTTTCTAGCCAATTTTCAATCAGATTCGTTAAAAGGGCACCGTGCAGTACGTCAAAATGTAAAAAATGATATTGATTGGCGCAAGGTGTATAACTGAATATAAACATATAGATGTCTTCAGGTACAGACTTTTTATGTACATGTGAAGTTTTGGATTTTTAGCAGCATGTGCAGGAGAGTTATTAAGCATTTTGTCCATTGCGGCGAAGGAAATCTTAAGTGAAAACTTTGAAGCCCCGCCCCCGTCATATAGTATTTCGGAAACAAAAAATTTTAGCCCCAGTGTTTGTCCCAGGTCTTCAGATGCTACAGACAGAATTTTAAGGCAATCAGATGAAGCCTTGAGGATCAGGGTGCAAAAGAATGACCCCTGTAAACATGCAAAAAAGGGCAAAAGTCGGACTTTCAAAAATTCATAACTCACTTCCTGTTCATATTAGACGTTAAAATATCAAATTTTTCGCCATGCCCGATGAGACTGCCAAGTTTGGTGAGTTTTTGTGCATGTTTCGGGGGTCAAAAATGCGATCGAACAATCGGAAAAATAATAATAATAATAATTTCTACAAAAACAATAGGGACTTCGCAGCGGTCGCTGCTCAGGCCCTAATAATAATAATAATAATATTAATAATAATAAAAGTAATAATATTTTCTACAAAAACAATAGGGACCTCGCAGCCGTCGCAGCTCGGGCCCTAATAACAATTTCTAGAAAAACAATAGGGACCTCGCAGCGGTCACTGCTCGGGCCCTAATAATAATAATAATAAAAATAATAATAATTTCCACAAAAACAATGGGGACCTCGTAGCGGTCGCTGCTCAGGCCCTAATAATAATTTCTACAAAAACAATAGGGACCTCGCCGCCGGTCGCTGCTCGGGCCCCAATAATAATTTCTACACAAAGTCCATTGTGGTGACTCGCCCCCTTTTAAGTAAATTCAAAATGGCCGACTTCCTGTAAAACCTAGCTCATTGCTCCAAGAGACTTTTTTGTAGGTCGTGGTCTTATACATACAGTGAACCCTCGCTACTTCGCGGTTCACCTTTCGCGGGTTCAGTGCTTCGCGGGTCTAAAAAATATTCGGGGGCATTGTAGTTTCGCCGAGCGGCACGACGGGGCGCTGGAGCGGTTAGACGGCCGGCGTGCGCCGAAGAAGAGCGTGGGCGAAGAGGAGAGTGGACGAAGAAGAGCACGTTCCCCCGGACACGATCGGTGGCGACGTTTCGCGCGGTTCGGACCGTACCAGAGCTCCGGCCGGCGTGCGTGGCAGTTAAGCCGTAGAGGAGCACCTTCCCCGGGCACGGGCGGTGCCAAGCGGCCCCTAAGTTTAACCGAATGGAAGCTCCGGAGGAGGAGGGCATGCTCGCGTCACAGTAAGCCGAAGAGGAGCACCTTCCCCGGGCACGGGCGGTTCCAAGCGGCCCCTAAGTTTAACTGAATGGAAGCTCCGGAGGAGGAGGGCATGCTCGCGTCACAGTAAGCCGAAGAGGAGCACCTTCCCCGGGCACGGGCGGTGCCAAGCGGCCCCTAAGTTTAACCGAATGGAAGTTCCGGGGGAGGAGGGCGGGCGTGTGTCACAGTTAAGCCGAATTGGAGCACCTCTTCCGCCCGGGCACGAGCGGAGCGCGAGGCTGTCAGTTATGAATGAATAAATGAATAAATAAATAAAGAATGCCACCTTTCATTTCACAGGGCACACCGGACGGCGTACCAGCAGGTAAAAGTCGGAGTAATTAAATAAATACAAAAAGAATGGCTGGGGAATAAAAAAATAATACGTTTTAATAATAATTTGGTTTTTTTGTTATAAAATGAATTTCACTCTCTCTCTCCCCGTATATATATATATATATATATATATATATATATATATATATATATATATATATATTTATTATATATATTGTATATTTTTTTTAAGCATTTTTGAAGGTGCGCCGCTACTTCGCGGATTTTCAGTTTTCGCGGGTGGTCTCGGTCCCCATTAACCGCGATAACCGAGGGTTCACTGTACTCCATAAAATTTACAAAAAGCGAGGTGAAACACTCAACCAGAGCTGCTTTTTTTTAACATTTCTCGAGGGCCATGGCGAGCCATTTCAAAAAAGCTGCACAACTAACGTATAAAATATTGATAAATTTGCTCGGCCTGATGTGTGTGTAAAGTTTCACGAGTTGTCGTTCATATTTAGAACCTCATAATCAGCGTTGTTTTATTGCCGAACAGTGCAATGCCACTCCCACAACTTTTCACGAAAAAGGACTAATTTCGTATTGTGACATCCTCATGGCCGAAACAGTCATCCGAGCATATATGAGGGCGACCTTGTTGAGTTGCACGGAGAAAAACATCCAAGAAAATAACTTGTATTAGCTTTTACCAGTTGGTGGCGCTACTACTACGATGTAAAATAAGTTGGTAGATGTCTTCAGGGCTGAAGTATCCTCAAAAGTGTACAACTTCGAGAAGATAGGATCATCTGAGTCATGTTGCCGGAGCTTTTGTTGCCACAGAGTACAATCGGACTTTTCAGCACCTTAATAGCCACGCCTTTTGCCAAAACGTCACAAAATTCGGCAGAGAGTAAGATCATTGTCTTGAGTCTTTTCTGACTAATTTTCAGTCGGATTCGTCAAAAGGGCACCGTGCAGTACGTGAAAATTAAAATAAAAAAAAAATTTTGATTCCACTTGGCGGCACTGTGTGTATAACAAAATAATAACATTAAGATGTCTTCAGGTCGAGACGTTTTATTTACAGGTGAAGGTTTGGATTTTTAGGAGCATGTGCAGGGGAGTTATTAAGCATTCATTTATTTGTATTAGGTTCATTTTGTCTTCTTATTATTGATATTTGACTGATTCATTAAAAGCAGACAATTATGTTTTAGGTTAATTTTTTACCTGACATGTTTCGGCGAGTCTTTCGCCTTCTTCAGAGTGTCGCATGATGGTGTCTTGAGACCCGTCTTTATCAGCTGATGTTCCATGAGGGTGTGACTTACCTGTCAAAAAAATGAAAAAAATCAGAGCAGTAAAAGAACAAGCACAACATGAACATTACAAATCAGCAATCACTGACCACTGCAAAAGGGAAAACCACATCATGGACCGGGAGAAGGGCAGGGTCATCCGCACAGAAGAGAACAAACAACAGCGCTGGATCAGAGAGGCCATTGAGATCTGCAAGCGAGGCATAAAAACCATGAACAGAGACAAGGGAGCCTTCATCCTCTCTACCACCTGGACCAGCATCTTGGCGGAGTGAACGGACAGCGGGGGGCGTGACTTGCCTTCATTCTTGTGACAGGTAAGTCACGCCCTCATGGAACATCAGCTGATAAAGACGGGTCACAAGACAGCATCATGTGACACTCTGAAGAAGGCGAAAGACTTTCGTATTGTGACATGCTCAAGGCCTAAACACTCATCCGAGCAAATATAAGGTAGATTTTGTTCACCTGCCCGGAGAAAAACATCAACGAAAATAATTTGTATTTGTTTTAACCAGTTGGTGGCGCTACCACTGCGATCAAAAATAAGTTGGCAGCCGTCTTCAGGGCCTGAATATCCTCAAATGTGAAAAATTTCGAGAAGATGGATCATCTGAATCATTTTGCAGGAACTTTTGTTGCCACGGAGAATAATCAGACTCTGCGGCACCGTAATAGCCACGCCCTTCGAAGGAAAGTCACAAAAATAGGGATAGACTAAGATCAATGTCTTGAGTCTTTTCTAGCCAATTTTCAATCAGATTCGTTAAAAGGGCACCGTGCAGTACGTCAAAATGTAAAAAATGATATTGATTGGCGCAAGGTGTATAACTGAATATAAACATATAGATGTCTTCAGGTACAGACTTTTTATGTACATGTGAAGTTTTGGATTTTTAGCAGCATGTGCAGGAGAGTTATTAAGCATTTTGTCCATTGCGGCGAAGGAAATCTTAAGTGAAAACTTTGAAGCCCCGCCCCCGTCATATAGTATTTCGGAAACAAAAAATTTTTAGCCCCAGTGTTTGTCCCAGGTCTTCAGATGCTACAGACAGAATTTTAAGGCAATCAGATGAAGCCTTTAGGATCAGGGTGCAAAAGAATGACCCCTGTAAACATGCAAAAAAGGGCAAAAGTCGGACTTTCAAAAATTCATAACTCACTTCCTGTTCATATTAGACGTTAAAATATCAAATTTTTCGCCATGCCCGATGAGACTGCCAAGTTTGGTGAGTTTTTGTGCATGTTTCGGGGGTCAAAAATGCGATCGAACAATCGGAAAAATAATAATAATAATAATTTCTACAAAAACAATAGGGACTTCGCAGCGGTCGCTGCTCAGGCCCTAATAATAATAATAATAATATTAATAATAATAAAAGTAATAATATTTTCTACAAAAACAATAGGGACCTCGCAGCCGTCGCAGCTCGGGCCCTAATAACAATTTCTAGAAAAACAATAGGGACCTCGCAGCGGTCACTGCTCGGGCCCTAATAATAATAATAATAAAAATAATAATAATTTCCACAAAAACAATGGGGACCTCGTAGCGGTCGCTGCTCAGGCCCTAATAATAATTTCTACAAAAACAATAGGGACCTCGCCGCCGTCGCTGCTCGGGCCCCAATAATAATTTCTACACAAAGTCCATTGTGGTGACCCGCCCCCTTTTAAGTAAATTCAAAATGGCCGACTTCGTGTAAAACCTAGCTCATTGCTCCAAGAGACTTTTTTGTAGGTCTTGGTCTTATACATACAGTGAACCCTCGCTACTTCGCGGTTCACCTTTCGCGGGTTCAGTGCTTCGCGGGTCTAAAAAATATTCGGGGGCATTGTAGTTTCGCCGAGCGGCACGACGGGGCGCTGGAGCGGTTAGACGGCCGGCGTGCGCCGAAGAAGAGCGTGGGCGAAGAGGAGAGTGGACGAAGAAGAGCACGTTCTCCCGGACACAATCGGTGGCGACGTTTCGCGCGGTTCGGACCGTACCAGAGCTCCGGCCGGCGTGCGTGGCAGTTAAGCCGTAGAGGAGCACCTTCCCCGGGCACGGGCGGTGCCAAGCGGCCCCTAAGTTTAACCAAATGGAAGCTCCGGAGGAGGAGGGCATGCTCGCGTCACAGTAAGCCGAAGAGGAGCACCTTCCCCGGGCACGGGCGGTTCCAAGCGGCCCCTAAGGTTAACCGAATGGAAGCTCCGGAGGAGGAGGGCATGCTCGCGTCACAGTAAGCCGAAGAGGAGCACCTTCCCCGGGCACGGGCGGTTCCAAGCGGCCCCTAAGTTTAACTGAATGGAAGCTCCGGAGGAGGAGGGCATGCTCGCGTCACAGTAAGCCGAAGAGGAGCACCTTCCCCGGGCACGGGCGGTGCCAAGCGGCCCCTAAGTTTAACCGAATGGAAGTTCCGGGGGAGGAGGGCGGGCGTGTGTCACAGTTAAGCCGAATTGGAGCACCTCTTCCGCCCGGGCACGAGCGGAGCGCGAGGCTGTCAGTTATGAATGAATAAATGAATAAATAAATAAAGAATGCCACCTTTCATTTCACAGGGCACACCGGACGGCGTACCAGCAGGTAAAAGTCGGAGTAATTAAATAAATACTAAAAGAATGGCTGGGGAATAAAAAAATAATACGTTTTAATAATAATTTGGTTTTTTTGTTATAACATGAATTTCACTCTCTCTCTCCCCGTATATATATATATATATATATATATATATATATATATATATATATATATTTATTATATATATTGTATATTTTTTTTAAGCATTTTTGAAGGTGCGCCGCTACTTCGCGGATTTTCAGTTTTCGCGGGTGGTCTCGGTCCCCATTAACCGCGATAACCGAGGGTTCACTGTACTCCATAAAATTTACAAAAAGCGAGGTGAAACACTCAACCAGAGCTGCTTTTTTTAAACATTTCTCGAGGGCCATGGCGAGCCATTTCAAAAAAGCTGCACAACTAACTTATAAAATATTGATAAATTTGCTCGGCCTGATGTGTGTGTAAAGTTTTACGAGTTGTCGTTCATATTTAGAACCTCATAATCAGCTTTGTTTTATTGCCGAACAGTGCAATGCCACTCCCACAACTTTTCACGAAAAATCACGAATTTCGTATTGTGACATCCTCATGGCCGAAACAGTCATCCGAGCATATATGAGGGCGACCTTGTTGAGTTGCACGGAGAAAAACATCCAAGAAAATAACTTGTATTAGCTTTTACCAGTTGGTGGCGCTACTACTACGATGTAAAATAAGTTGGTAGATGTCTTCAGGGCTGAAGTATCCTCAAATGTGTACAACTTCGAGAAGATAGGATCATCTGAGTCATGTTGCCGGAGCTTTTGTTGCCACAAAGTACAATCGGACTTTTCAGCACCTTAATAGCCACGCCTTTTGCCAAAACGTCACAAAATTCGGCAGAGAGTAAGATCATTGTCTTGAGTCTTTTCTGACTAATTTTCAGTCGGATTCGTCCAAAGGGCACCGTGCAGTACGTGAAAATTAAAATAAAAACAAATTTTTGATTCCACTTGGCGGCACTGTGTGTATAACAAAATAATAACATTAAGATGTCTTCAGGTCGGGACGTTTTATTTACAGGTGAAGGTTTGGATTTTTAGGAGCATGTGCAGGGGAGTTATTAAGCATTCATTTATTTGTATTAGGTTCATTTTGTCTTCTTATTATTGATATTTGACTGATTCATTAAAAGCAGACAATTATGTTTTAGGTTAATTTTTTACCTGACATGTTTCGGCGAGTCTTTCGCCTTCTTCAGAGTGTCGCATGATGGTGTCTTGAGCTGATGTTCCATGAGGGTGTGACTTACCTGTCAAAAAAATGAAAAAAATCAGAGCAGTAAAAGAACAAGCACAACATGAACATTACAAATCAGCAATCACTGACCACTGCAAAAGGGAAAACCACATCATGGACCGGGAGAAGGGCAGGGTCATCCGCACAGAAGAGAACAAACAACAGCGCTGGATCAGAGAGGCCATTGAGATCTGCAAGCGAGGCATAAAAACCATGAACAGAGACAAGGGAGCCTTCATCCTCTCTACCACCTGGACCAGCATCTTGGCGGAGTGAACGGACAGCGGGGGGCGTGACTTGCCTTCATTCTTGTGACAGGTAAGTCACGCCCTCATGGAACATCAGCTGATAAAGACGGGTCACAAGACAGCATCATGTGACACTCTGAAGAAGGCGAAAGACTTTCGTATTGTGACATGCTCAAGGCCTAAACACTCATCCGAGCAAATATAAGGTAGATTTTGTTCACCTGCCCGGAGAAAAACATCAACGAAAATAATTTGTATTTGTTTTAACCAGTTGGTGGCGCTACCACTGCGATCAAAAATAAGTTGGCAGCCGTCTTCAGGGCCTGAATATCCTCAAATGTGAAAAATTTCGAGAAGATGGATCATCTGAATCATTTTGCAGGAACTTTTGTTGCCACGGAGAATAATCAGACTCTGCGGCACCGTAATAGCCACGCCCTTCGAAGGAAAGTCACAAAAATAGGGATAGAGTAAGATCAATGTCTTGAGTCTTTTCTAGCCAATTTTCAATCAGATTCGTTAAAAGGGCACCGTGCAGTACGTCAAAATGTAAAAAATGATATTGATTGGCGCAAGGTGTATAACTGAATATAAACATATAGATGTCTTCAGGTACAGACTTTTTATGTACATGTGAAGTTTTGGATTTTTAGCAGCATGTGCAGGAGAGTTATTAAGCATTTTGTCCATTGCGGCGAAGGAAATCTTAAGTGAAAACTTTGAAGCCCCGCCCCCGTCATATAGTATTTCGGAAACAAAAAATTTTAGCCCCAGTGTTTGTCCCAGGTCTTCAGATGCTACAGACAGAATTTTAAGGCAATCAGATGAAGCCTTGAGGATCAGGGTGCAAAAGAATGACCCCTGTAAACATGCAAAAAAGGGCAAAAGTCGGACTTTCAAAAATTCATAACTCACTTCCTGTTCATATTAGACGTTAAAATATCAAATTTTTCGCCATGCCCGATGAGACTGCCAAGTTTGGTGAGTTTTTGTGCATGTTTCGGGGGTCAAAAATGCGATCGAACAATCGGAAAAATAATAATAATAATAATTTCTACAAAAACAATAGGGACTTCGCAGCGGTCGCTGCTCAGGCCCTAATAATAATAATAATAATATTAATAATAATAAAAGTAATAATATTTTCTACAAAAACAATAGGGACCTCGCAGCCGTCGCAGCTCGGGCCCTAATAACAATTTCTAGAAAAACAATAGGGACCTCGCAGCGGTCACTGCTCGGGCCCTAATAATAATAATAATAAAAATAATAATAATTTCCACAAAAACAATGGGGACCTCGTAGCGGTCGCTGCTCAGGCCCTAATAATAATTTCTACAAAAACAATAGGGACCTCGCCGCCGTCGCTGCTCGGGCCCCAATAATAATTTCTACACAAAGTCCATTGTGGTGACTCGCCCCCTTTTAAGTAAATTCAAAATGGCCGACTTCCTGTAAAACCTAGCTCATTGCTCCAAGAGACTTTTTTGTAGGTCTTGGTCTTATACATACAGTGAACCCTCGCTACTTCGCGGTTCACCTTTCGCGGGTTCAGTGCTTCGCGGGTCTAAAAAATATTCGGGGGCATTGTAGTTTCGCCGAGCGGCACGACGGGGCGCTGGAGCGGTTAGACGGCCGGCGTGCGCCGAAGAAGAGCGTGGGCGAAGAGGAGAGTGGACGAAGAAGAGCACGTTCTCCCGGACACGATCGGTGGCGACGTTTCGCGCGGTTCGGACCGTACCAGAGCTCCGGCCGGCGTGCGTGGCAGTTAAGCCGTAGAGGAGCACCTTCCCCGGGCACGGGCGGTTCCAAGCGGCCCCTAAGGTTAACCGAATGGAAGCTCCGGAGGAGGAGGGCATGCTCGCGTCACAGTAAGCCGAAGAGGAGCACCTTCCCCGGGCACGGGCGGTTCCAAGCGGCCCCTAAGTTTAACTGAATGGAAGCTCCGGAGGAGGAGGGCATGCTCGCGTCACAGTAAGCCGAAGAGGAGCACCTTCCCCGGGCACGGGCGGTGCCAAGCGGCCCCTAAGTTTAACCGAATGGAAGTTCCGGGGGAGGAGGGCGGGCGTGTGTCACAGTTAAGCCGAATTGGAGCACCTCTTCCGCCCGGGCACGAGCGGAGCGCGAGGCTGTCAGTTATGAATGAATAAATGAATAAATAAATAAAGAATGCCACCTTTCATTTCACAGGGCACACCGGACGGCGTACCAGCAGGTAAAAGTCGGAGTAATTAAATAAATACAAAAAGAATGGCTGGGGAATAAAAAAATAATACGTTTTAATAATAATTTGTTTTTTTTGTTATAACATGAATTTCACTCTCTCTCTCCCCGTATATATATATATATATATATATATATATATATATATATATTTATATATTTATTATATATATTGTATATTTTTTTTAAGCATTTTTGAAGGTGCGCCGCTACTTCGCGGATTTTCAGTTTTCGCGGATGGTCTCGGTCCCCATTAACCGCGATAACTGAGGGTTCACTGTACTCCATAAAATTTACAAAAAGCGAGGTGAAACACTCAACCAGAGCTGCTTTTTTTTAACATTTCTCGAGGGCCATGGCGAGCCATTTCAAAAAAGCTGCACAACTAACGTATAAAATATTGATAAATTTGCTCGGCCTGATGTGTGTGTAAAGTTTCACGAGTTGTCGTTCATATTTAGAACCTCATAATCAGCGTTGTTTTATTGCCGAACAGTGCAATGCCACTCCCACAACTTTTCACGAAAAATCACGAATTTCGTATTGTGACATCCTCATGGCCGAAACAGTCATCCGAGCATATATGAGGGCGACCTTGTTGAGTTGCACGGAGAAAAACATCCAAGAAAATAACTTGTATTAGCTTTTACCAGTTGGTGGCGCTACTACTACGATGTAAAATAAGTTGGTAGATGTCTTCTGGGCTGAAGTATCCTCAAATGTGTACAACTTCGAGAAGATAGGATCATCTGAGTCATGTTGCCGGAGCTTTTGTTGCCACAGAGTACAATCGGACTTTTCAGCACCTTAATAGCCACGCCTTTTGCCAAAACGTCACAAAATTCGGCAGAGAGTAAGATCATTGTCTTGAGTCTTTTCTGACTAATTTTCAGTCGGATTCGTCAAAAGGGCACCGTGCAGTACGTGAAAATTAAAATAAAAAAAAATTTTTGATTCCACTTGGCGGCACTGTGTGTATAACAAAATAATAACATTAAGATGTCTTCAGGTCGGGACGTTTTATTTACAGGTGAAGGTTTGGATTTTTAGGAGCATGTGCAGGGGAGTTATTAAGCATTCATTTATTTGTATTAGGTTCATTTTGTCTTCTTATTATTGATATTTGACTGATTCATTAAAAGCAGACAATTATGTTTTAGGTTAATTTTTTACCTGACATGTTTCGGCGAGTCTTTCGCCTTCTTCAGAGTGTCGCATGATGGTGTCTTGAGACCCGTCTTTATCAGCTGATGTTCCATGAGGGTGTGACTTACCTGTCAAAAAAATGAAAAAATCAGAGCAGTAAAAGAACAAGCACAACATGAACATTACAAATCAGCAATCACTGACCACTGCAAAAGGGAAAACCACATCATGGACCGGGAGAAGGGCAGGGTCATCCGCACAGAAGAGAACAAACAACAGCGCTGGATCAGAGAGGCCATTGAGATCTGCAAGCGAGGCATAAAAACCATGAACAGAGACAAGGGAGCCTTCATCCTCTCTACCACCTGGACCAGCATCTTGGCGGAGTGAACGGACAGCGGGGGGCGTGACTTGCCTTCATTCTTGTGACAGGTAAGTCACGCCCTCATGGAACATCAGCTGATAAAGACGGGTCACAAGACAGCATCATGTGACACTCTGAAGAAGGCGAAAGACTTTTGTATTGTGACATGCTCAAGGCCTAAACACTCATCCGAGCAAATATAAGGTAGATTTTGTTCACCTGCCCGGAGAAAAACATCAACGAAAATAATTTGTATTTGTTTTAACCAGTTGGTGGCGCTACCACTGCGATCAAAAATAAGTTGGCAGCCGTCTTCAGGGCCTGAATATCCTCAAATGTGAAAGATTTCCAGAAGATGGATCATCTGAATCATTTTGCAGGAACTTTTGTTGCCACGGAGAATAATCAGACTCTGCGGCACCGTAATAGCCACGCCCTTTGAAGGAAAGTCATAAAAATAGGGATAGAGTAAGATCAATGTCTTGAGTCTTTTCTAGCCAATTTTCAATCGGATTCGTTAAAAGGGCACCATGCAGTACGTCAAAATGTAAAAAATGATATTGATTGGCGCAAGGTGTATAACTGAATATAAACATATAGATGTCTTCAGGTACAGACTCTTTATGTACATGTGAAGTTTTGGATTTTTAGCAGCATGTGCAGGAGAGTTATTAAGCATTTTGTCCATTGCGGCGAAGGAAATCTTAAGTGAAAACTTTGAAGCCCCGCCCCCGTCATATAGTATTTCGGAAACAAAAAATTTTAGCCCCAGTGTTTGTCCCAGGTCTTCAGATGCTACAGACAGAATTTTAAGGCAATCAGATGAAGCCTTTAGGATCAGGGTGCAAAAGAATGACCCCTGTAAACATGCAAAAAAGGGCAAAAGTCGGACTTTCAAAAATTCATAACTCACTTCCTGTTCATATTAGACGTTAAAATATCAAATTTTTCGCCATGCCCGATGAGACTGCCAAGTTTGGTGAGTTTTTGTGCATGTTTCGGGGGTCAAAAATGCGATCGAACAATCGGAAAAATAATAATAATAATAATTTCTACAAAAACAATAGGGACTTCGCAGCGGTCGCTGCTCAGGCCCTAATAATAATAATAATAATAATAATAAAAGTAATAATGTTTTCTACAAAAACAATAGGGACCTCGCCGCGGTCGCTGCTCGGGCCCCAATAATAATTTCTACACAAAGTCCATTGTGGTGACCCGCCCCCTTTTAAGTAAATTCAAAATGGCCGACTTCCTGTAAAACCTAGCTCATTGCTCCAAGAGACTTTTTTGTAGGTCTTGGTCTTATACATACAGTGAACCCTCGCTACTTCGCGGTTCACCTTTCGCGGGTTCAGTGCTTCGCGGGTCTAAAAAATATTCGGGGGCATTGTAGTTTCGCCGAGCGGCACGACGGGGCGCTGGAGCGGTTAGACGGCCGGCGTGCGCCGAAGAAGAGCGTGGGCGAAGAGGAGAGTGGACGAAGAAGAGCACGTTCCCCCGGACACGATCGGTGGCGACGTTTCGCGCGGTTCGGACCGTACCAGAGCTCCGGCCGGCGTGCGTGGCAGTTAAGCCGTAGAGGAGCACCTTCCCCGGGCACGGGCGGTTCCAAGCGGCCCCTAAGTTTAACCGAATGGAAGCTCCGGAGGAGGAGGGCATGCTCGCGTCACAGTAAGCCGAAGAGGAGCACCTTCCCCGGGCACGGGCGGTGCCAAGCGGCCCCTAAGTTTAACCGAATGGAAGCTCCGGGGGAGGAGGGCGGGCGTGTGTCACAGTTAAGCCGAATTGGAGCACCTCTTCTGCCCGGGCACGAGCGGAGCGCGAGGCTGTCAGTTATGAATGAATAAATGAATAAATAAATAAAGAATGCCACCTTTCATTTCACAGGGCACACCGGACGGCGTACAAGCAGGTAAAAGTCGGAGTAATTAAATAAATACTAAAAGAATGGCTGGGGAATAAAAAAATAATACGTTTTAATAATAATTTGGTTTTTTTGTTATAACATGAATTTCACTCTCTCTCTCCCCGTATATATATATATATATATATATATATATTTATTATATATATTGTTTATTTTTTTTAAGCATTTTTGAAGGTGCGCCGCTACTTCGCGGATTTTCAGTTTTCGCGGGTGGTCTCGGTCCCCGTTAACCGCGATAACCGAGGGTTCACTGTACTCCATAAAATTTACAAAAAGCGAGGTGAAACACTCAACCAGAGCTGCTTTTTTTAACATTTCTCGAGGGCCATGGCGAGCCATTTCAAAAAAGCTGCACAACTAACGTATAAAATATTGATAAATTTGCTCGGCCTGATGTGTGTGTAAAGTTTTACGAGTTGTCGTTCATATTTAGAACCTCATAATCAGCTTTGTTTTATTGCCGAACAGTGCAATGCCACTCCCACAACTTTTCATGAAAAAGGACGAATTTCGTATTGTGACATCCTCATGGCCGAAACAGTCATCCGAGCATATATGAGGGCGACCTTGTTGAGTTGCACGGAGAAAAACATCCAAGAAAATAACTTGTATTAGCTTTTACCAGTTGGTGGCGCTACTACTACGATGTAAAATAAGTTGGTAGATGTCTTCAGGGCTGAAGTATCCTCAAATGTGTACAACTTCGAGAAGATAGGATCATCTGAGTCATGTTGCCGGAGCTTTTGTTGCCACAGAGTACAATCGGACTTTTCAGCACCTTAATAGCCACGCCTTTTGCCAAAACGTCACAAAATTCGGCAGAGAGTAAGATCATTGTCTTGAATCTTTTCTGACTCATTTTCAGTCGGATTCGTCAAAAGGGCACCGTGCAGTACGTGAAAATTAAAATAAAAACAAATTTTTGATTCCACTTGGCGGCACTGTGTGTATAACAAAATAATAACATTAAGATGTCTTCAGGTCGGGACGTTTTATTTACAGGTGAAGGTTTGGATTTTTAGGAGCATGTGCAGGGGAGTTATTAAGCATTCATTTATTTGTATTAGGTTTATTTTGTCTTCTTATTATTGATATTTGACTGATTCATTAAAAGCAGACAATTATGTTTTAGGTTAATTTTTTACCTGACATGTTTCGGCGAGTCTTTTGCCTTCTTCAGAGTGTCGCATGATGGTGTCTTGAGCTGATGTTCCATGAGGGTGTGACTTACCTGTCAAAAAAATGAAAAAATCAGAGCAGTAAAAGAACAAGCACAACATGAACATTACAAATCAGCAATCACTGACCACTGCAAAAGGGAAAACCACATC
Organism: Idiotropiscis lumnitzeri; assembly: GCF_059441095.1. Classification (NCBI taxonomy): domain Eukaryota; kingdom Metazoa; phylum Chordata; class Actinopteri; order Syngnathiformes; family Syngnathidae; genus Idiotropiscis; species Idiotropiscis lumnitzeri. The sequence continues at coordinate 256,638 of NW_028283692.1, forward strand.
ATGGACCGGGAGAAGGGCAGGGTCATCCGCACAGAAGAGAACAAACAACAGCGCTGGATCAGAGAGGCCATTGAGATCTGCAAGCGAGGCATAAAAACCATGAACAGAGACAAGGGAGCCTTCATCCTCTCTACCACCTGGACCAGCATCTTGGCGGAGTGAACGGACAGCGGGGGGCGTGACTTGCCTTCATTCTTGTGACAGGTAAGTCACGCCCTCATGGAACATCAGCTGATAAAGACGGGTCACAAGACAGCATCATGTGACACTCTGAAGAAGGCGAAAGACTTTTGTATTGTGACATGCTCAAGGCCTAAACACTCATCCGAGCAAATATAAGGTAGATTTTGTTCACCTGCCCGGAGAAAAACATCAACGAAAATAATTTGTATTTGTTTTAACCAGTTGGTGGCGCTACCACTGCGATCAAAAATAAGTTGGCAGCCGTCTTCAGGGCCTGAATATCCTCAAATGTGAAAGATTTCCAGAAGATGGATCATCTGAATCATTTTGCAGGAACTTTTGTTGCCACGGAGAATAATCAGACTCTGCGGCACCGTAATAGCCACGCCCTTTGAAGGAAAGTCATAAAAATAGGGATAGAGTAAGATCAATGTCTTGAGTCTTTTCTAGCCAATTTTCAATCGGATTCGTTAAAAGGGCACCATGCAGTACGTCAAAATGTAAAAAATGATATTGATTGGCGCAAGGTGTATAACTGAATATAAACATATAGATGTCTTCAGGTACAGACTCTTTATGTACATGTGAAGTTTTGGATTTTTAGCAGCATGTGCAGGAGAGTTATTAAGCATTTTGTCCATTGCGGCGAAGGAAATCTTAAGTGAAAACTTTGAAGCCCCGCCCCCGTCATATAGTATTTCGGAAACAAAAAATTTTAGCCCCAGTGTTTGTCCCAGGTCTTCAGATGCTACAGACAGAATTTTAAGGCAATCAGATGAAGCCTTTAGGATCAGGGTGCAAAAGAATGACCCCTGTAAACATGCAAAAAAGGGCAAAAGTCGGACTTTCAAAAATTCATAACTCACTTCCTGTTCATATTAGACGTTAAAATATCAAATTTTTCGCCATGCCCGATGAGTCTGCCAAGTTTGGTGAGTTTTTGTGCATGTTTCGGGGGTCAAAAATGCGATCGAACAATCGGAAAAATAATAATAATAATAATTTCTACAAAAACAATAGGGACTTCGCAGCGGTCGCTGCTCAGGCCCTAATAATAATAATAATAATAATAATAAAAGTAATAATGTTTTCTACAAAAACAATAGGGACCTCGCCGCGGTCGCTGCTCGGGCCCCAATAATAATTTCTACACAAAGTCCATTGTGGTGACCCGCCCCCTTTTAAGTAAATTCAAAATGGCCGACTTCCTGTAAAACCTAGCTCATTGCTCCAAGAGACTTTTTTGTAGGTCTTGGTCTTATACATACAGTAAACCCTCGCTACTTCGCGGTTCACCTTTCGCGGGTTCAGTGCTTCGCGGGTCTAAAAAATATTCGGGGGCATTGTAGTTTCGCCGAGCGGCACGACGGGGCGCTGGAGCGGTTAGACGGCCGGCGTGCGCCGAAGAAGAGCGTGGGCGAAGAGGAGAGTGGACGAAGAAGAGCACGTTCCCCCGGAAACGATCGGTGGCGACGTTTCGCGCGGTTCGGACCGTACCAGAGCTCCGGCCGGCGTGCGTGGCAGTTAAGCCGTAGAGGAGCACCTTCCCCGGGCACGGGCGGTTCCAAGTGGCCCCTAAGTTTAACCGAATGGAAGCTCCGGAGGAGGAGGGCATGCTCGCGTCACAGTAAGCCGAAGAGGAGCACCTTCCCCGGGCACGGGCGGTGCCAAGCGGCCCCTAAGTTTAACCGAATGGAAGCTCCGGGGGAGGAGGGCGGGCGTGTGTCACAGTTAAGCTAAATTGGAGCACCTCTTCTACCCGGGCACGAGCGGAGCGCGAGGCTGTCAGTTATGAATGAATAAATGAATAAATAAATAAAGAATGCCACCTTTCATTTCACAGGGCACACCGGACGGCGTACCAGCAGGTAAAAGTCGGAGTAATTAAATAAATACTAAAAGAATGGCTGGGGAATAAAAAAATAATACGTTTTAATAATAATTTGGTTTTTTTGTTATAACATGAATTTCACTCTCTCTCTCCCCGTATATATATATATATATATATATATATATATATATATATATATATATATATATATATATATATATATATATTATTATATATATTGTATATTTTTTTTAAGCATTTTTGAAGGTGCGCCGCTACTTCGCGGATTTTCAGTTTTCGCGGGTGGTCTCGGTCCCCATTAACCGCGATAACCGAGGGTTCACTGTACTCCATAAAATTTACAAAAAGCGAGGTGAAACACTCAACCAGAGCTGCTTTTTTTAACATTTCTCGAGGGCCATGGCGAGCCATTTCAAAAAAGCTGCACAACTAACGTATAAAATATTGATAAATTTGCTCGGCCTGATGTGTGTGTAAAGTTTTACGAGTTGTCGTTCATATTTAGAACCTCATAATCAGCTTTGTTTTATTGCCGAACAGTGCAATGCCACTCCCACAACTTTTCACGAAAAAGGATGAATTTCGTATTGTGACATCCTCATGGCCGAAACAGTCATCCGAGCATATATGAGGGCGACCTTGTTGAGTTGCACGGAGAAAAACATCCAAGAAAATAACTTGTATTAGCTTTTACCAGTTGGTGGCGCTACTACTACGATGTAAAATAAGTTGGTAGATGTCTTCAGGGCTGAAGTATCCTCAAATGTGTACAACTTCGAGAAGATAGGATCATCTGAGTCATGTTGCCGGAGATTTTGTTGCCACAGAGTACAATCGGACTTTTCAGCACCTTAATAGCCACGCCTTTTGCCAAAACGTCACAAAATTCGGCAGAGAGTAAGATCATTGTCTTGAGTCTTTTCTGACTAATTTTCAGTCGGATTCGTCAAAAGGGCACCGTGCAGTACGTGAAAATTAAAATAAAAACACATTTTTGATTCCACTTGGCGGCACTGTGTGTATAACAAAATAATAACATTAAGATGTCTTCAGGTCGGGACGTTTTATTTACAGGTGAAGGTTTGGATTTTTAGGAGCATGTGCAGGGGAGTTATTAAGCATTCATTTATTTGTATTAGGTTCATTTTGTCTTCTTATTATTGATATTTGACTGATTCATTAAAAGCAGACAATTATGTTTTAGGTTAATTTTTTACCTGACATGTTTCGGCGAGTCTTTCGCCTTCTTCAGAGTGTCGCATGATGGTGTCTTGAGCTGATGTTCCATGAGGGTGTGACTTACCTGTCAAAAAAATGAAAAAAATCAGAGCAGTAAAAGAACAAGCACAACATGAACATTACAAATCAGCAATCACTGACCACTGCAAAAGGGAAAACCACATCATGGACCGGGAGAAGGGCAGGGTCATCCGCACAGAAGAGAACAAACAACAGCGCTGGATCAGAGAGGCCATTGAGATCTGCAAGCGAGGCATAAAAACCATGAACAGAGACAAGGGAGCCTTCATCCTCTCTACCACCTGGACCAGCATCTTGGCGGAGTGAACGGACAGCGGGGGGCGTGACTTGCCTTCATTCTTGTGACAGGTAAGTCACGCCCTCATGGAACATCAGCTGATAAAGACGGGTCACAAGACAGCATCATGTGACACTCTGAAGAAGGCGAAAGACTTTCGTATTGTGACATGCTCAAGGCCTAAACACTCATCCGAGCAAATATAAGGTAGATTTTGTTCACCTGCCCGGAGAAAAACATCAACGAAAATAATTTGTATTTGTTTTAACCAGTTGGTGGCGCTACCACTGCGATCAAAAATAAGTTGGCAGCCGTCTTCAGGGCCTGAATATCCTCAAATGTGAAAAATTTCGAGAAGATGGATCATCTGAATCATTTTGCAGGAACTTTTGTTGCCACGGAGAATAATCAGACTCTGCGGCACCGTAATAGCCACGCCCTTCGAAGGAAAGTCACAAAAATAGGGATAGAGTAAGATCAATGTCTTGAGTCTTTTCTAGCCAATTTTCAATCAGATTCGTTAAAAGGGCACCGTGCAGTACGTAAAAATGTAAAAAATGATATTGATTGGCGCAAGGTGTATAACTGAATATAAACATATAGATGTCTTCAGGTACAGACTTTTTATGTACATGTGAAGTTTTGGATTTTTAGCAGCATGTGCAGGAGAGTTATTAAGCATTTTGTCCATTGCGGCGAAGGAAATCTTAAGTGAAAACTTTGAAGCCCCGCCCCCGTCATATAGTATTTCGGAAACAAAAAATTTTAGCCCCAGTGTTTGTCCCAGGTCTTCAGATGCTACAGACAGAATTTTAAGGCAATCAGATGAAGCCTTTAGGATCGGGTGCAAAAGAATGACCCCTGTAAACATGCAAAAAAGGGCAAAAGTCGGACTTTCAAAAATTCATAACTCACTTCCTGTTCATATTAGACGTTAAAATATCAAATTTTTCGCCATGCCCGATGAGACTGCCAAGTTTGGTGAGTTTTTGTGCATGTTTCGGGGGTCAAAAATGCGATCGAACAATCGGAAAAATAATAATAATAATAATTTCTACAAAAACAATAGGGACTTCGCAGCGGTCGCTGCTCAGGCCCTAATAATAATAATAATAATATTAATAATAATAAAAGTAATAATATTTTCTACAAAAACAATAGGGACCTCGCAGCCGTCGCAGCTCGGGCCCTAATAACAATTTCTAGAAAAACAATAGGGACCTCGCAGCGGTCACTGCTCGGGCCCTAATAATAATAATAATAAAAATAATAATAATTTCCACAAAAACAATGGGGACCTCGAAGCGGTCGCTGCTCAGGCCCTAATAATAATTTCTACAAAAACAATAGGGACCTCGCCGCCGTCGCTGCTCGGGCCCCAATAATAATTTCTACACAAAGTCCATTGTGGTGACCCGCCCCCTTTTAAGTAAATTCAAAATGGCCGACTTCCTGTAAAACCTAGCTCATTGCTCCAAGAGACTTTTTTGTAGGTCTTGGTCTTATACATACAGTGAACCCTCGCTACTTCGCGGTTCACCTTTCGCGGGTTCAGTGCTTCGCGGGTCTAAAAAATATTCGGGAGCATTGTAGTTTCGCCGAGCGGCACGACGGGGCGCTGGAGCGGTTAGACGGCCGGCGTGCGCCGAAGAAGAGCGTGGGCGAAGAGGAGAGTGGACGAAGAAGAGCACGTTCTCCCGGACACGATCGGTGGCGACGTTTCGCGCGGTTCGGACCGTACCAGAGCTCCGGCCGGCGTGCGTGGCAGTTAAGCCGTAGAGGAGCACCTTCCCCGGGCACGGGCGGTGCCAAGCGGCCCCTAAGTTTAACCGAATGGAAGCTCCGGAGGAGGAGGGCATGCTCGCGTCACAGTAAGCCGAAGAGGAGCACCTTCCCCGGGCACGGGCGGTTCCAAGCGGCCCCTAAGTTTAACCGAATGGAAGCTCCGGAGGAGGAGGGCATGCTCGCGTCACAGTAAGCCGAAGAGGAGCACCTTCCCCGGGCACGGGCGGTTCCAAGCGGCCCCTAAGTTTAACTGAATGGAAGCTCCGGAGGAGGAGGGCATGCTCGCGTCACAGTAAGCCGAAGAGGAGCACCTTCCCCGGGCACGGGCGGTGCCAAGCGGCCCCTAAGTTTAACCGAATGGAAGTTCCGGGGGAGGAGGGCGGGCGTGTGTCACAGTTAAGCCGAATTGGAGCACCTCTTCCGCCCGGGCACGAGCGGAGCGCGAGGCTGTCAGTTATGAATGAATAAATGAATAAATAAATAAAGAATGCCACCTTTCATTTCACAGGGCACACCGGACGGCGTACCAGCAGGTAAAAGTCGGAGTAATTAAATAAATACAAAAAGAATGGCTGGGGAATAAAAAAATAATACGTTTTAATAATAATTTGGTTTTTTTGTTATAAAATGAATTTCACTCTCTCTCTCCCCGTATATATATATATATATATATATATATATATATATATATTTATTATATATATTGTATATTTTTTTTAAGCATTTTTGAAGGTGCGCCGCTACTTCGCGGATTTTCAGTTTTCGCGGGTGGTCTCGGTCCCCATTAACCGCGATAACCGAGGGTTCACTGTACTCCATAAAATTTACAAAAAGCGAGGTGAAACACTCAATCAGGGCTGCTTTTTTGAACATTTCTCGAGGGCCATGGCGAGCCATTTCAAAAAAGCTGCACAACTAACGTATAAAATATTGATAAATTTGCTCGGCCTGATGTGTGTGTAAAGTTTCACGAGTTGTCGTTCATATTTAGAACCTCATAATCAGCGTTGTTTTATTGCCGAACAGTGCAATGCCACTCCCACAACTTTTCACGAAAAAGGACTAATTTCGTATTGTGACATCCTCATGGCCGAAACAGTCATCCGAGCATATATGAGGGCAACCTTGTTGAGTTGCACGGAGAAAAACATCCAAGAAAATAACTTGTATTAGCTTTTACCAGTTGGTGGCGCTACTACTACGATGAAAAATAAGTCGGTAGATGTCTTCAGGGCTGAAGTATCCTCAAATGTGTACAACTTCGAGAAGATAGGATCATCTGAGTCATGTTGCCGGAGTTTTTGTTGCCACAGAGTACAATCGGACTTTTCAGCACCTTAATAGCCACGCCTTTTGCCAAAACGTCACAAAATTCGGCAGAGAGTAAGATCATTGTCTTGAGTCTTTTCTGACTAATTTTCAGTCGGATTCGTCAAAAGGGCACCGTGCAGTACGTGAAAATTAAAATAAAAAAAAATTTTTGATTCCACTTGGCGGCACTGTGTGTATAACAAAATAATAACATTAAGATGTCTTCAGGTCGGGACGTTTTATTTATAGGTGAAGGTTTGGATTTTTAGGAGCATGTGCAGGGGAGTTATTAAGCATTCATTTATTTGTATTAGGTTCATTTTGTCTTCTTATTATTGATATTTGACTGATTCATTAAAAGCAGACAATTATGTTTTAGGTTAATTTTTTACCTGACATGTTTCGGCGAGTCTTTCGCCTACTTCAGAGTGTCGCATGATGGTGTCTTGAGACCCGTCTTTATCAGCTGATGTTCCATGAGGGTGTGACTTACCTGTCAAAAAAATGAAAAAATCAGAGCAGTAAAAGAACAAGCACAACATGAACATTACAAATCAGCAATCACTGACCACTGCAAAAGGGAAAACCACATCATGGACCGGGAGAAGGGCAGGGTCATCCGCACAGAAGAGAACAAACAACAGCGCTGGATCAGAGAGGCCATTGAGATCTGCAAGCGAGGCATAAAAACCATGAACAGAGACAAGGGAGCCTTCATCCTCTCTACCACCTGGACCAGCATCTTGGCGGAGTGAACGGACAGCGGGGGGCGTGACTTGCCTTCATTCTTGTGACAGGTAAGTCACGCCCTCATGGAACATCAGCTGATAAAGACGGGTCACAAGACAGCATCATGTGACACTCTGAAGAAGGCGAAAGACTTTTGTATTGTGACATGCTCAAGGCCTAAACACTCATCCGAGCAAATATAAGGTAGATTTTGTTCACCTGCCCGGAGAAAAACATCAACGAAAATAATTTGTATTTGTTTTAACCAGTTGGTGGCGCTACCACTGCGATCAAAAATAAGTTGGCAGCCGTCTTCAGGGCCTGAATATCCTCAAATGTGAAAGATTTCCAGAAGATGGATCATCTGAATCATTTTGCAGGAACTTTTGTTGCCACGGAGAATAATCAGACTCTGCGGCACCGTAATAGCCACGCCCTTTGAAGGAAAGTCATAAAAATAGGGATAGAGTAAGATCAATGTCTTGAGTCTTTTCTAGCCAATTTTCAATCGGATTCGTTAAAAGGGCACCATGCAGTACGTCAAAATGTAAAAAATGATATTGATTGGCGCAAGGTGTATAACTGAATATAAACATATAGATGTCTTCAGGTACAGACTCTTTATGTACATGTGAAGTTTTGGATTTTTAGCAGCATGTGCAGGAGAGTTATTAAGCATTTTGTCCATTGCGGCGAAGGAAATCTTAAGTGAAAACTTTGAAGCCCCGCCCCCGTCATATAGTATTTCGGAAACAAAAAATTTTAGCCCCAGTGTTTGTCCCAGGTCTTCAGATGCTACAGACAGAATTTTAAGGCAATCAGATGAAGCCTTTAGGATCAGGGTGCAAAAGAATGACCCCTGTAAACATGCAAAAAAGGGCAAAAGTCGGACTTTCAAAAATTCATAACTCACTTCCTGTTCATATTAGACGTTAAAATATCAAATTTTTCGCCATGCCCGATGAGACTGCCAAGTTTGGTGAGTTTTTGTGCATGTTTCGGGGGTCAAAAATGCGATCGAACAATCGGAAAAATAATAATAATAATAATTTCTACAAAAACAATAGGGACTTCGCAGCGGTCGCTGCTCAGGCCCTAATAATAATAATAATAATAATAATAAAAGTAATAATGTTTTCTACAAAAACAATAGGGACCTCGCCGCGGTCGCTGCTCGGGCCCCAATAATAATTTCTACACAAAGTCCATTGTGGTGACCCGCCCCCTTTTAAGTAAATTCAAAATGGCCGACTTCCTGTAAAACCTAGCTCATTGCTCCAAGAGACTTTTTTGTAGGTCTTGGTCTTATACATACAGTGAACCCTCGCTACTTCGCGGTTCACCTTTCGCGGGTTCAGTGCTTCGCGGGTCTAAAAAATATTCGGGGGCATTGTAGTTTCGCCGAGCGGCACGACGGGGCGCTGGAGCGGTTAGACGGCCGGCGTGCGCCGAAGAAGAGCGTGGGCGAAGAGGAGAGTGGACGAAGAAGAGCACGTTCCCCCGGACACGATCGGTGGCGACGTTTCGCGCGGTTCGGACCGTACCAGAGCTCCGGCCGGCGTGCGTGGCAGTTAAGCCGTAGAGGAGCACCTTCCCCGGGCACGGGCGGTTCCAAGCGGCCCCTAAGTTTAACCGAATGGAAGCTCCGGAGGAGGAGGGCATGCTCGCGTCACAGTAAGCCGAAGAGGAGCACCTTCCCCGGGCACGGGCGGTGCCAAGCGGCCCCTAAGTTTAACCGAATGGAAGCTCCGGGGGAGGAGGGCGGGCGTGTGTCACAGTTAAGCCAAATTGGAGCACCTCTTCTGCCCGGGCACGAGCGGAGCGCGAGGCTGTCAGTTATGAATGAATAAATGAATAAATAAATAAAGAATGCCACCTTTCATTTCACAGGGCACACCGGACGGCGTACCAGCAGGTAAAAGTCGGAGTAATTAAATAAATACTAAAAGAATGGCTGGGGAATAAAAAAATAATACGTTTTAATAATAATTTGGTTTTTTTGTTATAACATGAATTTCACTCTCTCTCTCCCCGTATATATATATATATATATATATATATATTTATTATATATATTGTTTATTTTTTTTAAGCATTTTTGAAGGTGCGCCGCTACTTCGCGGATTTTCAGTTTTCGCGGGTGGTCTCGGTCCCCGTTAACCGCGATAACCGAGGGTTCACTGTACTCCATAAAATTTACAAAAAGCGAGGTGAAACACTCAACCAGAGCTGCTTTTTTTAACATTTCTCGAGGGCCATGGCGAGCCATTTCAAAAAAGCTGCACAACTAACGTATAAAATATTGATAAATTTGCTCGGCCTGATGTGTGTGTAAAGTTTTACGAGTTGTCGTTCATATTTAGAACCTCATAATCAGCTTTGTTTTATTGCCGAACAGTGCAATGCCACTCCCACAACTTTTCATGAAAAAGGACGAATTTCGTATTGTGACATCCTCATGGCCGAAACAGTCATCCGAGCATATATGAGGGCGACCTTGTTGAGTTGCACGGAGAAAAACATCCAAGAAAATAACTTGTATTAGCTTTTACCAGTTGGTGGCGCTACTACTACGATGTAAAATAAGTTGGTAGATGTCTTCAGGGCTGAAGTATCCTCAAATGTGTACAACTTCGAGAAGATAGGATCATCTGAGTCATGTTGCCGGAGCTTTTGTTGCCACAGAGTACAATCGGACTTTTCAGCACCTTAATAGCCACGCCTTTTGCCAAAACGTCACAAAATTCGGCAGAGAGTAAGATCATTGTCTTGAATCTTTTCTGACTCATTTTCAGTCGGATTCGTCAAAAGGGCACCGTGCAGTACGTGAAAATTAAAATAAAAACACATTTTTTATTCCACTTGGCGGCACTGTGTGTATAACAAAATAATAACATTAAGATGTCTTCAGGTCGGGACGTTTTATTTACAGGTGAAGGTTTGGATTTTTAGGAGCATGTGCAGGGGAGTTATTAAGCATTCATTTATTTGTATTAGGTTCATTTTGTCTTCTTATTATTGATATTTGACTGATTCATTAAAAGCAGACAATTATGTTTTAGGTTAATTTTTTACCTGACATGTTTCGGCGAGTCTTTTGCCTTCTTCAGAGTGTCGCATGATGGTGTCTTGAGCTGATGTTCCATGAGGGTGTGACTTACCTGTCAAAAAAATGAAAAAATCAGAGCAGTAAAAGAACAAGCACAACATGAACATTACAAATCAGCAATCACTGACCACTGCAAAAGGGAAAACCACATCATGGACCGGGAGAAGGGCAGGGTCATCCGCACAGAAGAGAACAAACAACAGCGCTGGATCAGAGAGGCCATTGAGATCTGCAAGCGAGGCATAAAAACCATGAACAGAGACAAGGGAGCCTTCATCCTCTCTACCACCTGGAGCAGCATCTTGGCGGAGTGAACGGACAGCGGGGGGCGTGACTTGCCTTCATTCTTGTGACAGGTAAGTCACGCCCTCATGGAACATCAGCTGATAAAGACGGGTCACAAGACAGCATCATGTGACACTCTGAAGAAGGCGAAAGACTTTCGTATTGTGACATGCTCAAGGCCTAAACACTCATCCGAGCAAATATAAGGTAGATTTTGTTCACCTGCCCGGAGAAAAACATCAACGAAAATAATTTGTATTTGTTTTAACCAGTTGGTGGCACTACCACTGCGATCAAAAATAAGTTGGCAGCCGTCTTCAGGGCCTGAATATCCTCAAATGTGAAAGATTTCCAGAAGATGGATCATCTGAATCATTTTGCAGGAACTTTTGTTGCCACGGAGAATAATCAGACTCTGCGGCACCGTAATAGCCACGCCCTTTGAAGGAAAGTCGTAAAAATAGGGATAGAGTAAGATCAATGTCTTGAGTCTTTTCTAGCCAATTTTCAATCAGATTCGTTAAAAGGGCTACGTGCAGTACGTCAAAATGTAAAAAATGATATTGATTGGCGCAAGGTGTATAACTGAATATAAACATATAGATGTCTTCAGGTACAGACTCTTTATGTACATGTGAAGTTTTGGATTTTTAGCAGCATGTGCAGGAGAGTTATTAAGCATTTTGTCCATTGCGGCGAAGGAAATCTTAAGTGAAAACTTTGATGCCCCGCCCCCGTCATATAGTATTTCGGAAACAAAAAATTTTAGCCCCAGTGTTTGTCCCAGGTCTTCAGATGCTACAGACAGAATTTTAAGGCAATCAGATGAAGCCTTTAGGATCAGGGTGCAAAAGAATGACCCCTGTAAACATGCAAAAAAGGGCAAAAGTCGGACTTTCAAAAATTCATAACTCACTTCCTGTTCATATTAGACGTTAAAATATCAAATTTTTCGCCATGCCCGATGAGACTGCCAAGTTTGGTGAGTTTTTGTGCATGTTTCGGGGTCAAAAATGCGATCGAACAATCGGAAAAATAATAATAATAATAATTTCTACAAAAACAATAGGGACTTCGCAGCGGTCGCTGCTCAGGCCCTAATAATAATAATAATAATAATAATAAAAGTAATAATATTTTCTACAAAAACAATAGGGACCTCGCCGCGGTCGCTGCTCGGGCCCCAATAATAATTTCTACACAAAGTCCATTGTGGTGACCCGCCCCCTTTTAAGTAAATTCAAAATGGCCGACTTCCTGTAAAACCTAGCTCATTGCTCCAAGAGACTTTTTTGTAGGTCTTGGTCTTATACATACAGTGAACCCTCGCTACTTCGCGGTTCACCTTTCGCGGGTTCAGTGCTTCGCGGGTCTAAAAAATATTCGGGGGCATTGTAGTTTCGCCGAGCGGCACGATGGGGCGCTGGAGCGGTTAGACGGCCGGCGTGCGCCGAAGAAGAGCGTGGGCGAAGAGGAGAGTGGACGAAGAAGAGCACGTTCCCCCGGACACGATCGGTGGCGACGTTTCGCGCGGTTCGGACCGTACCAGAGCTCCGGCCAGCGTGCGTGGCAGTTAAGCCGTAGAGGAGCACCTTCCCCGGGCACGGGCGGTGCCAAGCGGCCCCTAAGTTTAACCGAATGGAAGCTCCGGAGGAGGAGGGCATGCTCGCGTCACAGTAAGCCGAAGAGGAGCACCGTCCCCGGGCACGGGCGGTTCCAAGCGGCCCCTAAGTTTAACCGAATGGAAGCTCCGGAGGAGGAGGGCATGCTCGCGTCACAGTAAGCCGAAGAGGAGCACCTTCCCCGGGCACGGGCGGTGCCAAGCGGCCCCTAAGTTTAACCGAATGGAATCTCCGGGGGAGGAGGACGGGCGTGTGTCACAGTTAAGCCAAATTGGAGCACCTCTTCTGCCCGGGCACGAGCGGAGCGCGAGGCTGTCAGTTATGAATGAATAAATGAATAAATAAATAAAGAATGCCACCTTTCATTTCACAGGGCACACCGGACGGCGTACCAGCAGGTAAAAGTCGGAGTAATTAAATAAATACAAAAAGAATGGCTGGGGAATAAAAAAATAATACGTTTTAATAATAATTTGGTTTTTTTGTTATAACATGAATTTCACTCTCTCTCTCCCCGTATATATATATATATATATTTATATATATATATATATATATATATATATATATATATATATATATATATATATATATATATATATATATATATATATATTTATTGTATATATTGTATATTTTTTTTAAGCATTTTTGAAGGTGCGCCGCTACTTCGCGGATTTTCAGTTTTCGCGGGTGGTCTCGGTCCCCATTAACCGCGATAACCGAGGGTTCACTGTACTCCATAAAATTTACAAAAAGCGAGGTGAAACACTCAACCAGAGCTGCTTTTTTTTAACATTTCTCGAGGGCCATGGCGAGCCATTTCAAAAAAGCTGCACAACTAACGTATAAAATATTGATAAATTTGCTCGGCCTGATGTGTGTGTAAAGTTTTACGAGTTGTCGTTCATATTTAGAACCTCATAATCAGCTTTGTTTTTTTGCCGAACAGTGCAATGCCACTCCCACAACTTTTCACGAAAAATCACGAATTTCGTATTGTGACATCCTCATGGCCGAAACAGTCATCCGAGCATATATGAGGGCGACCTTGTTGAGTTGCACGGAGAAAAACATCCAAGAAAATAACTTGTATTAGCTTTTACCAGTTGGTGGCGCTACTACTACAATGTAAAATAAGTTGGTAGATGTCTTCAGGGCTGAAGTATCCTCAAATGTGTACAACTTCGAGAAGATAGGATCATCTGAGTCATGTTGCCGGAGCTTTTGTTGCCACAGAGTACAATCGGACTTTTCAGCACCTTAATAGCCACGCCTTTTGCCAAAACGTCACAAAATTCGGCAGAGAGTAAGATCATTGTCTTGAGTCTTTTCTGACTAATTTTCAGTCGGATTCGTCAAAAGGGCACCGTGCAGTACGTGAAAATTAAAATAAAAAAAATTTTTGATTCCACTTGGCGGCACTGTGTGTATAACAAAATAATAACATTAAGATGTCTTCAGGTCGGGACGTTTTATTTACAGGTGAAGGTTTGGATTTTTAGGAGCATGTGCAGGGGAGTTATTAAGCATTCATTTATTTGTATTAGGTTCATTTTGTCTTCTTATAATTGATATTTGACTGATTCATTAAAAGCAGACAATTATGTTTTAGGTTAATTTTTTACCTGACATGTTTTGGCGAGTCTTTCGCCTTCTTCAGAGTGTCGCATGATGGTGTCTTGAGACCCGTCTATATCAGCTGATGTTCCATGAGGGTGTGACTTACCTGTCAAAAAAAAGAAAAAATCAGAGCAGTAAAAGAACAAGCACAACATGAACATTACAAATCAGCAATCACTGACCACTGCAAAAGGGAAAACCACATCATGGACCGGGAGAAGGGCAGGGTCATCCGCACAGAAGAGAACAAACAACAGCGCTGGATCAGAGAGGCCATTGAGATCTGCAAGCGAGGCATAAAAACCATGAACAGAGACAAGGGAGCCTTCATCCTCTCTACCACCTGGACCAGCATCTTGGCGGAGTGAACGGACAGCGGGGGGCGTGACTTGCCTTCATTCTTGTGACAGGTAAGTCACGCCCTCATGGAACATCAGCTGATAAAGACGGGTCACAAGACAGCATCATGTGACACTCTGAAGAAGGCGAAAGACTTTTGTATTGTGACATGCTCAAGGCCTAAACACTCATCCGAGCAAATATAAGGTAGATTTTGTTCACCTGCCCGGAGAAAAACATCAACGAAAATAATTTGTATTTGTTTTAACCAGTTGGTGGCGCTACCACTGCGATCAAAAATAAGTTGGCAGCCGTCTTCAGGGCCTGAATATCCTCAAATGTGAAAGATTTCCAGAAGATGGATCATCTGAATCATTTTGCAGGAACTTTTGTTGCCACGGAGAATAATCAGACTCTGCGGCACCGTAATAGCCACGCCCTTTGAAGGAAAGTCATAAAAATAGGGATAGAGTAAGATCAATGTCTTGAGTCTTTTCTAGCCAATTTTCAATCGGATTCGTTAAAAGGGCACCATGCAGTACGTCAAAATGTAAAAAATGATATTGATTGGCGCAAGGTGTATAACTGAATATAAACATATAGATGTCTTCAGGTACAGACTCTTTATGTACATGTGAAGTTTTGGATTTTTAGCAGCATGTGCAGGAGAGTTATTAAGCATTTTGTCCATTGCGGCGAAGGAAATCTTAAGTGAAAACTTTGAAGCCCCGCCCCCGTCATATAGTATTTCGGAAACAAAATATTTTAGCCCCAGTGTTTGTCCCAGGTCTTCAGATGCTACAGACAGAATTTTAAGGCAATCAGATGAAGCCTTTAGGATCAGGGTGCAAAAGAATGACCCCTGTAAACATGCAAAAAAGGGCAAAAGTCGGACTTTCAAAAATTCATAACTCACTTCCTGTTCATATTAGACGTTAAAATATCAAATTTTTCGCCATGCCCGATGAGTCTGCCAAGTTTGGTGAGTTTTTGTGCATGTTTCGGGGGTCAAAAATGCGATCGAACAATCGGAAAAATAATAATAATAATAATTTCTACAAAAACAATAGGGACTTCGCAGCGGTCGCTGCTCAGGCCCTAATAATAATAATAATAATAATAATAAAAGTAATAATGTTTTCTACAAAAACAATAGGGACCTCGCCGCGGTCGCTGCTCGGGCCCCAATAATAATTTCTACACAAAGTCCATTGTGGTGACCCGCCCCCTTTTAAGTAAATTCAAAATGGCCGACTTCCTGCTGTAACACCTCAAATTTCCCCATTGTGGGACTAATAAAGGACATCTTATCTTATCTTATCTTCCTGTAAAACCTAGCTCATTGCTCCAAGAGACTTTTTTGTAGGTCTTGGTCTTATACATACAGTGAACCCTCGCTACTTCGCGGTTCACCTTTCGCGGGTTCAGTGCTTCGCGGGTCTAAAAAATATTCGGGGGCATTGTAGTTTCGCCGAGCGGCACGACGGGGCGCTGGAGCGGTTAGACGGCCGGCGTGCGCCGAAGAAGAGCGTGGGCGAAGAGGAGAGTGGACGAAGAAGAGCACGTTCCCCCGGAAACGATCGGTGGCGACGTTTCGCGCGGTTCGGACCGTACCAGAGCTCCGGCCGGCGTGCGTGGCAGTTAAGCCGTAGAGGAGCACCTTCCCCGGGCACGGGCGGTTCCAAGTGGCCCCTAAGTTTAACCGAATGGAAGCTCCGGAGGAGGAGGGCATGCTCGCGTCACAGTAAGCCGAAGAGGAGCACCTTCCCCGGGCACGGGCGGTGCCAAGCGGCCCCTAAGTTTAACCGAATGGAAGCTCCGGGGGAGGAGGGCGGGCGTGTGTCACAGTTAAGCCAAATTGGAGCACCTCTTCTACCCGGGCACGAGCGGAGCGCGAGGCTGTCAGTTATGAATGAATAAATGAATAAATAAATAAAGAATGCCACCTTTCATTTCACAGGGCACACCGGACGGCGTACCAGCAGGTAAAAGTCGGAGTTATTAAATAAATACTAAAAGAATGGCTGGGGAATAAAAAAATAATACGTTTTAATAATAATTTGGTTTTTTTGTTATAACATGAATTTCACTCTCTCTCTCCCCGTATATATATATATATATATATATATATATATATATATATATATTTATTATATATATTGTATATTTTTTTTAAGCATTTTTGAAGGTGCGCCGCTACTTCGCGGATTTTCAGTTTTCGCGGGTGGTCTCGGTCCCCATTAACCGCGATAACCGAGGGTTCACTGTACTCCATAAAATTTACAAAAAGCGAGGTGAAACACTCAACCAGAGCTGCTTTTTTTAACATTTCTCGAGGGCCATGGCGAGCCATTTCAAAAAAGCTGCACAACTAACGTATAAAATATTGATAAATTTGCTCGGCCTGATGTGTGTGTAAAGTTTTACGAGTTGTCGTTCATATTTAGAACCTCATAATCAGCTTTGTTTTATTGCCGAACAGTGCAATGCCACTCCCACAACTTTTCACGAAAAAGGACGAATTTCGTATTGTGACATCCTCATGGCCGAAACAGTCATCCGAGCATATATGAGGGCGACCTTGTTGAGTTGCACGGAGAAAAACATCCAAGAAAATAACTTGTATTAGCTTTTACCAGTTGGTGGCGCTACTACTACGATGTAAAATAAGTTGGTAGATGTCTTCAGGGCTGAAGTATCCTCAAATGTGTACAACTTCGAGAAGATAGGATCATCTGAGTCATGTTGCCGGAGCTTTTGTTGCCACAGAGTACAATCGGACTTTTCAGCACCTTAATAGCCACGCCTTTTGCCAAAACGTCACAAAATTCGGCAGAGAGTAAGATCATTGTCTTGAGTCTTTTCTGACTAATTTTCAGTCGGATTCGTCAAAAGGGCACCGTGCAGTACGTGAAAATTAAAATAAAAACAAATTTTTGATTCCACTTGGCGGCACTGTGTGTATAACAAAATAATAACATTACGATGTCTTCAGGTCGGGACGTTTTATTTACAGGTGAAGGTTTGGATTTTTAGGAGCATGTGCAGGGGAGTTATTAAGCATTCATTTATTTGTATTAGGTTCATTTTGTCTTCTTATTATTGATATTTGACTGATTCATTAAAAGCAGACAATTATGTTTTAGGTTAATTTTTTACCTGACATGTTTCGGCGAGTCTTTCGCCTTCTTCAGAGTGTCGCATGATGGTGTCTTGAGCTGATGTTCCATGAGGGTGTGACTTACCTGTCAAAAAAATGAAAAAAATCAGAGCAGTAAAAGAACAAGCACAACATGAACATTACAAATCAGCAATCACTGACCACTGCAAAAGGGAAAACCACATCATGGACCGGGAGAAGGGCAGGGTCATCCGCACAGAAGAGAACAAACAACAGCGCTGGATCAGAGAGGCCATTGAGATCTGCAAGCGAGGCATAAAAACCATGAACAGAGACAAGGGAGCCTTCATCCTCTCTACCACCTGGACCAGCATCTTGGCGGAGTGAACGGACAGCGGGGGGCGTGACTTGCCTTCATTCTTGTGACTGGTAAGTCACGCCCTCATGGAACATCAGCTGATAAAGACGGGGCACAAGACAGCATCATGTGACACTCTGAAGAAGGCGAAAGACTTTCGTATTGTGACATGCTCAAGGCCTAAACACTCATCCGAGCAAATATAAGGTAGATTTTGTTCACCTGCCCGGAGAAAAACATCAACGAAAATAATTTGTATTTGTTTTAACCAGTTGGTGGCGCTACCACTGCGATCAAAAATAAGTTGGCAGCCGTCTTCAGGGCCTGAATATCCTCAAATGTGAAAAATTTCGAGAAGATGGATCATCTGAATCATTTTGCAGGAACTTTTGTTGCCACGGAGAATAATCAGACTCTGCGGCACCGTAATAGCCACGCCCTTCGAAGGAAAGTCACAAAAATAGGGATAGAGTAAGATCAATGTCTTGAGTCTTTTCTAGCCAATTTTCAATCAGATTCGTTAAAAGGGCACCGTGCAGTACGTAAAAATGTAAAAAATGATATTGATTGGCGCAAGGTGTATAACTGAATATAAACATATAGATGTCTTCAGGTACAGACTTTTTATGTACATGTGAAGTTTTGGATTTTTAGCAGCATGTGCAGGAGAGTTATTAAGCATTTTGTCCATTGCGGCGAAGGAAATCTTAAGTGAAAACTTTGAAGCCCCGCCCCCGTCATATAGTATTTCGGAAACAAAAAATTTTAGCCCCAGTGTTTGTCCCAGGTCTTCAGATGCTACAGACAGAATTTTAAGGCAATCAGATGAAGCCTTTAGGATCAGGGTGCAAAAGAATGACCCCTGTAAACATGCAAAAAAGGGCAAAAGTCGGACTTTCAAAAATTCATAACTCACTTCCTGTTCATATTAGACGTTAAAATATCAAATTTTTCGCCATGCCCGATGAGACTGCCAAGTTTGGTGAGTTTTTGTGCATGTTTCGGGGGTCAAAAATGCGATCGAACAATCGGAAAAATAATAATAATAATAATTTCTACAAAAACAATAGGGACTTCGCAGCGGTCGCTGCTCAGGCCCTAATAATAATAATAATAATATTAATAATAATAAAAGTAATAATATTTTCTACAAAAACAATAGGGACCTCGCAGCCGTCGCAGCTCGGGCCCTAATAACAATTTCTAGAAAAACAATAGGGACCTCGCAGCGGTCACTGCTCGGGCCCTAATAATAATAATAATAAAAATAATAATAATTTCCACAAAAACAATGGGGACCTCGTAGCGGTCGCTGCTCAGGCCCTAATAATAATTTCTACAAAAACAATAGGGACCTCGCCGCCGTCGCTGCTCGGGCCCCAATAATAATTTCTACACAAAGTCCATTGTGGTGACCCGCCCCCTTTTAAGTAAATTCAAAATGGCCGACTTCCTGTAAAACCTAGCTCATTGCTCCAAGAGACTTTTTTGTAGGTCTTGGTCTTATACATACAGTGAACCCTCGCTACTTCGCGGTTCACCTTTCGCGGGTTCAGTGCTTCGCGGGTCTAAAAAATATTCGGGGGCATTGTAGTTTCGCCGAGCGGCACGATGGGGCGCTGGAGCGGTTAGACGGCCGGCGTGCGCCGAAGAAGAGCGTGGGCGAAGAGGAGAGTGGACGAAGAAGAGCACGTTCCCCCGGACACGATCGGTGGCGACGTTTCGCGCGGTTCGGACCGTACCAGAGCTCCGGCCAGCGTGCGTGGCAGTTAAGCCGTAGAGGAGCACCTTCCCCGGGCACGGGCGGTGCCAAGCGGCCCCTAAGTTTAACCGAATGGAAGCTCCGGAGGAGGAGGGCATGCTCGCGTCACAGTAAGCCGAAGAGGAGCACCGTCCCCGGGCACGGGCGGTTCCAAGCGGCCCCTAAGTTTAACCGAATGGAAGCTCCGGAGGAGGAGGGCATGCTCGCGTCACAGTAAGCCGAAGAGGAGCACCTTCCCCGGGCACGGGCGGTTCCAAGCGGCCCCTAAGTTTAACTGAATGGAAGCTCCGGAGGAGGAGGGCATGCTCGCGTCACAGTAAGCCGAAGAGGAGCACCTTCCCCGGGCACGGGCGGTGCCAAGCGGCCCCTAAGTTTAACCGAATGGAAGTTCCGGGGGAGGAGGGCGGGCGTGTGTCACAGTTAAGCCGAATTGGAGCACCTCTTCCGCCCGGGCACGAGCGGAGCGCGAGGCTGTCAGTTATGAATGAATAAATGAATAAATAAATAAAGAATGCCACCTTTCATTTCACAGGGCACACCGGACGGCGTACCAGCAGGTAAAAGTCGGAGTAATTAAATAAATACAAAAAGAATGGCTGGGGAATAAAAAAATAATACGTTTTAATAATAATTTGGTTTTTTTGTTATAAAATGAATTTCACTCTCTCTCTCCCCGTATATATATATATATATATATATATATATATATATATATATATATTTATTATATATATTGTATATTTTTTTTAAGCATTTTTGAAGGTGCGCCGCTACTTCGCGGATTTTCAGTTTTCGCGGGTGGTCTCGGTCCCCATTAACCGCGATAACCGAGGGTTCACTGTACTCCATAAAATTTACAAAAAGCGAGGTGAAACACTCAACCAGAGCTGCTTTTTTTTAACATTTCTCGAGGGCCATGGCGAGCCATTTCAAAAAAGCTGCACAACTAACGTATAAAATATTGATAAATTTGCTCGGCCTGATGTGTGTGTAAAGTTTCACGAGTTGTCGTTCATATTTAGAACCTCATAATCAGCGTTGTTTTATTGCCGAACAGTGCAATGCCACTCCCACAACTTTTCACGAAAAAGGACTAATTTCGTATTGTGACATCCTCATGGCCGAAACAGTCATCCGAGCATATATGAGGGCGACCTTGTTGAGTTGCACGGAGAAAAACATCCAAGAAAATAACTTGTATTAGCTTTTACCAGTTGGTGGCGCTACTACTACGATGTAAAATAAGTTGGTAGATGTCTTCAGGGCTGAAGTATCCTCAAATGTGTACAACTTCGAGAAGATAGGATCATCTGAGTCATGTTGCCGGAGCTTTTGTTGCCACAGAGTACAATCGGACTTTTCAGCACCTTAATAGCCACGCCTTTTGCCAAAACGTCACAAAATTCGGCAGAGAGTAAGATCATTGTCTTGAGTCTTTTCTGACTAATTTTCAGTCGGATTCGTCAAAAGGGCACCGTGCAGTACGTGAAAATTAAAATAAAAAAAAATTTTTGATTCCACTTGGCGGCACTGTGTGTATAACAAAATAATAACATTAAGATGTCTTCAGGTCGGGACGTTTTATTTACAGGTGAAGGTTTGGATTTTTAGGAGCATGTGCAGGGGAGTTATTAAGCATTCATTTATTTGTATTAGGTTCATTTTGTCTTCTTATTATTGAGATTTGACTGATTCATTAAAAGCAGACAATTATGTTTTAGGTTAATTTTTTACCTGACATGTTTCGGCGAGTCTTTCGCCTACTTCAGAGTGTCGCATGATGGTGTCTTGAGACCCGTCTTTATCAGCTGATGTTCCATGAGGGTGTGACTTACCTGTCAAAAAAATGAAAAAATCAGAGCAGTAAAAGAACAAGCACAACATGAACATTACAAATCAGCAATCACTGACCACTGCAAAAGGGAAAACCACATCATGGACCGGGAGAAGGGCAGGGTCATCCGCACAGAAGAGAACAAACAACAGCGCTGGATCAGAGAGGCCATTGAGATCTGCAAGCGAGGCATAAAAACCATGAACAGAGACAAGGGAGCCTTCATCCTCTCTACCACCTGGACCAGCATTTTGGCGGAGTGAACGGACAGCGGGGGGCGTGACTTGCCTTCATTCTTGTGACAGGTAAGTCACGCCCTCATGGAACATCAGCTGATAAAGACGGGCCACAAGACACCATCATGTGACACTCTGAAGAAGGCGAAAGACTTTCGTATTGTGACATCCTCAAGGCCTAAACACTCATCCGAGCAAATGTAAGGTAGATTTTGTTAACCTGCCCGGAGAAAAAAATCAACGAAAATAATTTGTATTTGTTTTAACCAGTTGGTGGCGCTACCACTGCGATCAAAAATAAGTTGGCAGCCGTCTTCAGGGCCTGAATATCCTCAAATGTGAAAGATTTCCAGAAGATGGATCATCTGAATCATTTTGCAGGAACTTTTGTTGCCACGGAGAATAATCAGACTCTGCGGCACCGTAATAGCCACGCCCTTTGAAGGAAAGTCATAAAAATAGGGATAGAGTAAGATCAATGTCTTGAGTCTTTTCTAGCCAATTTTCAATCGGATTCGTTAAAAGGGCACCATGCAGTACGTCAAAATGTAAAAAATGATATTGATTGGCGCAAGGTGTATAACTGAATATAAACATATAGATGTCTTCAGGTACAGACTCTTTATGTACATGTGAAGTTTTGGATTTTTAGCAGCATGTGCAGGAGAGTTATTAAGCATTTTGTCCATTGCGGCGAAGGAAATCTTAAGTGAAAACTTTGAAGCCCCGCCCCCGTCATATAGTATTTCGGAAACAAAAAATTTTAGCCCCAGTGTTTGTCCCAGGTCTTCAGATGCTACAGACAGAATTTTAAGGCAATCAGATGAAGCCTTTAGGATCAGGGTGCAAAAGAATGACCCCTGTAAACATGCAAAAAAGGGCAAAAGTCGGACTTTCAAAAATTCATAACTCACTTCCTGTTCATATTAGACGTTAAAATATCAAATTTTTCGCCATGCCCGATGAGACTGCCAAGTTTGGTGAGTTTTTGTGCATGTTTCGGGGGTCAAAAATGCGATCGAACAATCGGAAAAATAATAATAATAATAATTTCTACAAAAACAATAGGGACTTCGCAGCGGTCGCTGCTCAGGCCCTAATAATAATAATAATAATATTAATAATAATAAAAGTAATAATATTTTCTACAAAAACAATAGGGACCTCGCAGCCGTCGCAGCTCGGGCCCTAATAACAATTTCTAGAAAAACAATAGGGACCTCGCAGCGGTCACTGCTCGGGCCCTAATAATAATAATAATAAAAATAATAATAATTTCCACAAAAACAATGGGGACCTCGTAGCGGTCGCTGCTCAGGCCCTAATAATAATTTCTACAAAAACAATAGGGACCTCGCCGCCGTCGCTGCTCGGGCCCCAATAATAATTTCTACACAAAGTCCATTGTGGTGACCCGCCCCCTTTTAAGTAAATTCAAAATGGCCGACTTCCTGTAAAACCTAGCTCATTGCTCCAAGAGACTTTTTTGTAGGTCTTGGTCTTATACATACAGTGAACCCTCGCTACTTCGCGGTTCACCTTTCGCGGGTTCAGTGCTTCGCGGGTCTAAAAAATATTCGGGGGCATTGTAGTTTCGCCGAGCGGCACGACGGGGCGCTGGAGCGGTTAGACGGCCGGCGTGCGCCGAAGAAGAGCGTGGGCGAAGAGGAGAGTGGACGAAGAAGAGCACGTTCTCCCGGACACGATCGGTGGCGACGTTTCGCGCGGTTCGGACCGTACCAGAGCTCCGGCCGGCGTGCGTGGCAGTTAAGCCGTAGAGGAGCACCTTCCCCGGGCACGGGCGGTGCCAAGCGGCCCCTAAGTTTAACCGAATGGAAGCTCCGGAGGAGGAGGGCATGCTCGCGTCACAGTAAGCCGAAGAGGAGCACCTTCCCCGGGCACGGGCGGTTCCAAGCGGCCCCTAAGTTTAACCGAATGGAAGCTCCGGAGGAGGAGGGCATGCTCGCGTCACAGTAAGCCGAAGAGGAGCACCTTCCCCGGGCACGGGCGGTGCCAAGCGGCCCCTAAGTTTAACCGAATGGAAGCTCCGGGGGAGGAGGGCGGGCGTGTGTCACAGTTAAGCCAAATTGGAGCACCTCTTCCGCCCGGGCACGAGCGGAGCGCGAGGCTGTCAGTTATGAATGAATAAATGAATAAATAAATAAAGAATGCCACCTTTCATTTCACAGGGCACACCGGACGGCGTACCAGCAGGTAAAAGTCGGAGTAATTAAATAAATACAAAAAGAATGGCTGGGGAATAAAAAAATAATACGTTTTAATAATAATTTGGTTTTTTTGTTATAAAATGAATTTCACTCTCTCTCTCCCCGTATATATATATATATATATATATATATATATATATATATATATATTTATTATATATATTGTATATTTTTTTTAAGCATTTTTGAAGGTGCGCCGCTACTTCGCGGATTTTCAGTTTTCGCGGGTGGTCTCGGTCCCCATTAACCGCGATAACCGAGGGTTCACTGTACTCCATAAAATTTACAAAAAGCGAGGTGAAACACTCAACCAGAGCTGCTTTTTTTTAACATTTCTTGAGGGCCATGGCGAGCCATTTCAAAAAAGCTGCACAACTAACGTATAAAATATTGATAAATTTGCTCGGCCTGATGTGTGTGTAAAGTTTCACGAGTTGTCGTTCATATTTAGAACCTCATAATCAGCGTTGTTTTATTGCCGAACAGTGCAATGCCACTCCCACAACTTTTCACGAAAAAGGACTAATTTCGTATTGTGACATCCTCATGGCCGAAACAGTCATCCGAGCATATATGAGGGCAACCTTGTTGAGTTGCACGGAGAAAAACATCCAAGAAAATAACTTGTATTAGCTTTTACCAGTTGGTGGCGCTACTACTACGATGAAAAATAAGTCGGTAGATGTCTTCAGGGCTGAAGTATCCTCAAATGTGTACAACTTCGAGAAGATAGGATCATCTGAGTCATGTTGCCGGAGTTTTTGTTGCCACAGAGTACAATCGGACTTTTCAGCACCTTAATAGCCACGCCTTTTGCCAAAACGTCACAAAATTCGGCAGAGAGTAAGATCATTGTCTTGAGTCTTTTCTGACTAATTTTCAGTCGGATTCGTCAAAAGGGCACCGTGCAGTACGTGAAAATTAAAATAAAAACAAATTTTTGATTCCACTTGGCGGCACTGTGTGTATAACAAAATAATAACATTAAGATGTCTTCAGGTCGGGACGTTTTATTTACAGGTGAAGGTTTGGATTTTTAGGAGCATGTGCAGGGGAGTTATTAAGCATTCATTTATTTGTATTAGGTTCATTTTGTCTTCTTATTATTGATATTTGACTGATTCATTAAAAGCAGACAATTATGTTTTAGGTTAATTTTTTACCTGACATGTTTCGGCGAGTCTTTCGCCTTCTTCAGAGTGTCGCATGATGGTGTCTTGAGCTGATGTTCCATGAGGGTGTGACTTACCTGTCAAAAAAATGAAAAAAATCAGAGCAGTAAAAGAACAAGCACAACATGAACATTACAAATCAGCAATCACTGACCACTGCAAAAGGGAAAACCACATCATGGACCGGGAGAAGGGCAGGGTCATCCGCACCGAAGAGAACAAACAACAGCGCTGGATCAGAGAGGCCATTGAGATCTGCAAGCGAGGCATAAAAACCATGAACAGAGACAAGGGAGCCTTCATCCTCTCTACCACCTGGAGCAGCATTTTGGCGGAGTGAACGGACAGCGGGGGGCGTGACTTGCCTTCATTCTTGTGACAGGTAAGTCACGCCCTCATGGAACATCAGCTGATAAAGACGGGTCACAAGACAGCATCATGTGACACTCTGAAGAAGGCGAAAGACTTTCGTATTGTGACATGCTCAAGGCCTAAACACTCATCCGAGCAAATATAAGGTAGATTTTGTTCACCTGCCCGGAGAAAAACATCAACGAAAATAATTTGTATTTGTTTTAACCAGTTGGTGGCGCTACCACTGCGATCAAAAATAAGTTGGCAGCCGTCTTCAGGGCCTGAATATCCTCAAATGTGAAAGATTTCCAGAAGATGGATCATCTGAATCATTTTGCAGGAACTTTTGTTGCCACGGAGAATAATCAGACTCTGCGGCACCGTAATAGCCACGCCCTTTGAAGGAAAGTCATAAAAATAGGGATAGAGTAAGATCAATGTCTTGAGTCTTTTCTAGCCAATTTTCAATCGGATTCGTTAAAAGGGCACCATGCAGTACGTCAAAATGTAAAAAATGATATTGATTGGCGCAAGGTGTATAACTGAATATAAACATATAGATGTCTTCAGGTACAGACTCTTTATGTACATGTGAAGTTTTGGATTTTTAGCAGCATGTGCAGGAATGTTATTAAGCATTTTGTCCATTGCGGCGAAGGAAATCTTAAGTGAAAACTTTGAAGCCCCGCCCCCGTCATATAGTATTTCGGAAACAAAAAATTTTAGCCCCAGTGTTTGTCCCAGGTCTTCAGATGCTACAGACAGAATTTTAAGGCAATCAGATGAAGCCTTTAGGATCAGGGTGCAAAAGAATGACCCCTGTAAACATGCAAAAAAGGGCAAAAGTCGGACTTTCAAAAATTCATAACTCACTTCCTGTTCATATTAGACGTTAAAATATCAAATTTTTCGCCATGCCCGATGAGACTGCCAAGTTTGGTGAGTTTTTGTGCATGTTTCGGGGGTCAAAAATGCGATCGAACAATCGGAAAAATAATAATAATAATAATTTCTACAAAAACAATAGGGACTTCGCAGCGGTCGCTGCTCAGGCCCTAATAATAATAATAATAATAATAATAAAAGTAATAATGTTTTCTACAAAAACAATAGGGACCTCGCCGCGGTCGCTGCTCGGGCCCCAATAATAATTTCTACACAAAGTCCATTGTGGTGACCCGCCCCCTTTTAAGTAAATTCAAAATGGCCGACTTCCTGTAAAACCTAGCTCATTGCTCCAAGAGACTTTTTTGTAGGTCTTGGTCTTATACATACAGTGAACCCTCGCTACTTCGCGGTTCACCTTTCGCGGGTTCAGTGCTTCGCGGGTCTAAAAAATATTCGGGGGCATTGTAGTTTCGCCGAGCGGCACGACGGGGCGCTGGAGCGGTTAGACGGCCGGCGTGCGCCGAAGAAGAGCGTGGGCGAAGAGGAGAGTGGACGAAGAAGAGCACGTTCCCCCGGACAAGATCGGTGGCGACGTTTCGCGCGGTTCGGACCGTACCAGAGCTCCGGCCGGCGTGCGTGGCAGTTAAGCCGTAGAGGAGCACCTTCCCCGGGCACGGGCGGTTCCAAGCGGCCCCTAAGTTTAACCGAATGGAAGCTCCGGAGGAGGAGGGCATGCTCGCGTCACAGTAAGCCGAAGAGGAGCACCTTCCCCGGGCACGGGCG
The DNA here is from genome assembly GCF_059441095.1 of Idiotropiscis lumnitzeri. NCBI lineage: Eukaryota > Metazoa > Chordata > Actinopteri > Syngnathiformes > Syngnathidae > Idiotropiscis > Idiotropiscis lumnitzeri. The sequence continues at coordinate 283,749 of NW_028283692.1, forward strand.
GTGCCAAGCGGCCCCTAAGTTTAACCGAATGGAAGCTCCGGGGGAGGAGGGCGGGCGTGTGTCACAGTTAAGCCAAATTGGAGCACCTCTTCTGCCCGGGCACGAGCGGAGCGCGAGGCTGTCAGTTATGAATGAATAAATGAATAAATAAATAAAGAATGCCACCTTTCATTTCACAGGGCACACCGGACGGCGTACCAGCAGGTAAAAGTCGGAGTAATTAAATAAATACTAAAAGAATGGCTGGGGAATAAAAAAATAATACGTTTTAATAATAATTTGGTTTTTTTGTTATAACATGAATTTCACTCTCTCTCTCCCCGTATATATATATATATATATTTATTATATATATTGTATATTTTTTTTAAGCATTTTTGAAGGTGCGCCGCTACTTCGCGGATTTTCAGTTTTCGCGGGTGGTCTCGGTCCCCATTAACCGCGATAACCGAGGGTTCACTGTACTCCATAAAATTTACAAAAAGCGAGGTGAAACACTCAACCAGAGCTGCTTTTTTTAACATTTCTCGAGGGCCATGGCGAGCCATTTCAAAAAAGCTGCACAACTAACGTATAAAATATTGATAAATTTGCTCGGCCTGATGTGTGTGTAAAGTTTTACGAGTTGTCGTTCATATTTAGAACCTCATAATCAGCTTTGTTTTATTGCCGAACAGTGCAATGCCACTCCCACAACTTTTCACGAAAAAGGACGAATTTCGTATTGTGACATCCTCATGGCCGAAACAGTCATCCGAGCATATATGAGGGCGACCTTGTTGAGTTGCACGGAGAAAAACATCCAAGAAAATAACTTGTATTAGCTTTTACCAGTTGGTGGCGCTACTACTACGATGTAAAATAAGTTGGTAGATGTCTTCAGGGCTGAAGTATCCTCAAATGTGTACAACTTCGAGAAGATAAGATCATCTGAGTCATGTTGCCGGAGCTTTTGTTGCCACAGAGTACAATCGGACTTTTCAGCACCTTAATAGCCACGCCTTTTGCCAAAACGTCACAAAATTCGGCAGAGAGTAAGATCATTGTCTTGAGTCTTTTCTGACTAATTTTCAGTCGGATTCGTCAAAAGGGCACCGTGCAGTACGTGAAAATTAAAATAAAAACAAATTTTTGATTCCACTTGGCGGCACTGTGTGTATAACAAAATAATAACATTACGATGTCTTCAGGTCGGGACGTTTTATTTACAGGTGAAGGTTTGGATTTTTAGGAGCATGTGCAGGGGAGTTATTAAGCATTCATTTATTTGTATTAGGTTCATTTTGTCTTCTTATTATTGATATTTGACTGATTCATTAAAAGCAGACAATTATGTTTTAGGTTAATTTTTTACCTGACATGTTTCGGCGAGTCTTTCGCCTTCTTCAGAGTGTCGCATGATGGTGTCTTGAGCTGATGTTCCATGAGGGTGTGACTTACCTGTCAAAAAAATGAAAAAAATCAGAGCAGTAAAAGAACAAGCACAACATGAACATTACAAATCAGCAATCACTGACCACTGCAAAAGGGAAAACCACATCATGGACCGGGAGAAGGGCAGGGTCATCCGCACAGAAGAGAACAAACAACAGCGCTGGATCAGAGAGGCCATTGAGATCTGCAAGCGAGGCATAAAAACCATGAACAGAGACAAGGGAGCCTTCATCCTCTCTACCACCTGGACCAGCATCTTGGCGGAGTGAACGGACAGCGGGGGGCGTGACTTGCCTTCATTCTTGTGACAGGTAAGTCACGCCCTCATGGAACATCAGCTGATAAAGACGGGTCACAAGACAGCATCATGTGACACTCTGAAGAAGGCGAAAGACTTTCGTATTGTGACATGCTCAAGGCCTAAACACTCATCCGAGCAAATATAAGGTAGATTTTGTTCACCTGCCCGGAGAAAAACATCAACGAAAATAATTTGTATTTGTTTTAACCAGTTGGTGGCGCTACCACTGCGATCAAAAATAAGTTGGCAGCCGTCTTCAGGGCCTGAATATCCTCAAATGTGAAAAATTTCGAGAAGATGGATCATCTGAATCATTTTGCAGGAACTTTTGTTGCCACGGAGAATAATCAGACTCTGCGGCACCGTAATAGCCACGCCCTTCGAAGGAAAGTCACAAAAATAGGGATAGAGTAAGATCAATGTCTTGAGTCTTTTCTAGCCAATTTTCAATCAGATTCGTTAAAAGGGCACCGTGCAGTACGTCAAAATGTAAAAAATGATATTGATTGGCGCAAGGTGTATAACTGAATATAAACATATAGATGTCTTCAGGTACAGACTTTTTATGTACATGTGAAGTTTTGGATTTTTAGCAGCATGTGCAGGAGAGTTATTAAGCATTTTGTCCATTGCGGCGAAGGAAATCTTAAGTGAAAACTTTGAAGCCCCGCCCCCGTCATATAGTATTTCGGAAACAAAAAATTTTAGCCCCAGTGTTTGTCCCAGGTCTTCAGATGCTACAGACAGAATTTTAAGGCAATCAGATGAAGCCTTGAGGATCAGGGTGCAAAAGAATGACCCCTGTAAACATGCAAAAAAGGGCAAAAGTCGGACTTTCAAAAATTCATAACTCACTTCCTGTTCATATTAGACGTTAAAATATCAAATTTTTCGCCATGCCCGATGAGACTGCCAAGTTTGGTGAGTTTTTGTGCATGTTTCGGGGGTCAAAAATGCGATCGAACAATCGGAAAAATAATAATAATAATAATTTCTACAAAAACAATAGGGACTTCGCAGCGGTCGCTGCTCAGGCCCTAATAATAATAATAATAATATTAATAATAATAAAAGTAATAATATTTTCTACAAAAACAATAGGGACCTCGCAGCCGTCGCAGCTCGGGCCCTAATAACAATTTCTAGAAAAACAATAGGGACCTCGCAGCGGTCACTGCTCGGGCCCTAATAATAATAATAATAAAAATAATAATAATTTCCACAAAAACAATGGGGACCTCGTAGCGGTCGCTGCTCAGGCCCTAATAATAATTTCTACAAAAACAATAGGGACCTCGCCGCCGTCGCTGCTCGGGCCCCAATAATAATTTCTACACAAAGTCCATTGTGGTGACTCGCCCCCTTTTAAGTAAATTCAAAATGGCCGACTTCCTGTAAAACCTAGCTCATTGCTCCAAGAGACTTTTTTGTAGGTCTTGGTCTTATACATACAGTGAACCCTCGCTACTTCGCGGTTCACCTTTCGCGGGTTCAGTGCTTCGCGGGTCTAAAAAATATTCGGGGGCAGTGTAGTTTCGCCGAGCGGCACGACGGGGCGCTGGAGCGGTTAGACGGCCGGCGTGCGCCGAAGAAGAGCGTGGGCGAAGAGGAGAGTGGACGAAGAAGAGCACGTTCTCCCGGACACGATCGGTGGCGACGTTTCGCGCGGTTCGGACCGTACCAGAGCTCCGGCCGGCGTGCGTGGCAGTTAAGCCGTAGAGGAGCACCTTCCCCGGGCACGGGCGGTTCCAAGCGGCCCCTAAGGTTAACCGAATGGAAGCTCCGGAGGAGGAGGGCATGCTCGCGTCACAGTAAGCCGAAGAGGAGCACCTTCCCCGGGCACGGGCGGTTCCAAGCGGCCCCTAAGTTTAACTGAATGGAAGCTCCGGAGGAGGAGGGCATGCTCGCGTCACAGTAAGCCGAAGAGGAGCACCTTCCCTCGGCACGGGCGGTGCCAAGCGGCCCCTAAGTTTAACCGAATGGAAGTTCCGGGGGAGGAGGGCGGGCGTGTGTCACAGTTAAGCCGAATTGGAGCACCTCTTCCGCCCGGGCACGAGCGGAGCGCGAGGCTGTCAGTTATGAATGAATAAATGAATAAATAAATAAAGAATGCCACCTTTCATTTCACAGGGCACACCGGACGGCGTACCAGCAGGTAAAAGTCGGAGTAATTAAATAAATACAAAAAGAATGGCTGGGGAATAAAAAAATAATACGTTTTAATAATAATTTGTTTTTTTTGTTATAAAATGAATTTCACTCTCTCTCTCCCCGTATATATATATATATATATATATATATATATATATATATATTTATTATATATATTGTATATTTTTTTAAGCATTTTTGAAGGTGCGCCGCTACTTCGCGGATTTTCAGTTTTCGCGGGTGGTCTCGGTCCCCATTAACCGCGATAACCGAGGGTTCACTGTACTCCATAAAATTTACAAAAAGCGAGGTGAAACACTCAACCAGAGCTGCTTTTTTTTAACATTTCTCGAGGGCCATGGCGAGCCATTTCAAAAAAGCTGCACAACTAACGTATAAAATATTGATAAATTTGCTCGGCCTGATGTGTGTGTAAAGTTTCACGAGTTGTCGTTCATATTTAGAACCTCATAATCAGCGTTGTTTTATTGCCGAACAGTGCAATGCCACTCCCACAACTTTTCACGAAAAAGGACTAATTTCGTATTGTGACATCCTCATGGCCGAAACAGTCATCCGAGCATATATGAGGGCGACCTTGTTGAGTTGCACGGAGAAAAACATCCAAGAAAATAACTTGTATTAGCTTTTACCAGTTGGTGGCGCTACTAATACGATGTAAAATAAGTTGGTAGATGTCTTCAGGGCTGAAGTATCCTCAAAAGTGTACAACTTCGAGAAGATAGGATCATCTGAGTCATGTTGCCGGAGCTTTTGTTGCCACAGAGTACAATCGGACTTTTCAGCACCTTAATAGCCACGCCTTTTGCCAAAACGTCACAAAATTCGGCAGAGAGTAAGATCATTGTCTTGAGTCTTTTCTGACTAATTTTCAGTCGGATTCGTCAAAAGGGCACCGTGCAGTACGTGAAAATTAAAATAAAAAAAAATTTTTGATTCCACTTGGCGGCACTGTGTGTATAACAAAATAATAACATTAAGATGTCTTCAGGTCGGGACGTTTTATTTACAGGTGAAGGTTTGGATTTTTAGGAGCATGTGCAGGGGAGTTATTAAGCATTCATTTATTTGTATTAGGTTCATTTTGTCTTCTTATTATTGATATTTGACTGATTCATTAAAAGCAGACAATTATGTTTTAGGATAATTTTTTACCTGACATGTTTCGGCGAGTCTTTCGCCTTCTTCAGAGTGTCGCATGATGGTGTCTTGAGCTGATGTTCCATGAGGGTGTGGCTTACCTGTCAAAAAAATGAAAAAAATCAGAGCAGTAAAAGAACAAGCACAACATGAACATTACAAATCAGCAATCACTGACCACTGCAAAAGGGAAAACCACATCATGGACCGGGAGAAGGGCAGGGTCATCCGCACAGAAGAGAACAAACAACAGCGCTGGATCAGAGAGGCCATTGAGATCTGCAAGCGAGGCATAAAAACCATGAACAGAGACAAGGGAGCCTTCATCCTCTCCACCACCTGGACCAGCATCTTGGCGGAGTGAACGGACAGCGGGGGGCGTGACTTGCCTTCATTCTTGTGACAGGTAAGTCACGCCCTCATGGAACATCAGCTGATAAAGACGGGTCACAAGACACCATCATGTGACACTCTGAAGAAGGCGAAAGACTTTTGTATTGTGACATGCTCAAGGCCTAAACACTCATCCGAGCAAATATAAGGTAGATTTTGTTAACCTGCCCGGAGAAAAACATCAACGAAAATAATTTGTATTTGTTTTAACCAGTTGGTGGCGCTACCACTGCGATCAAAAATAAGTTGGCAGCCGTCTTCAGGGCCTGAATATCCTCAAATGTGAAAAATTTCGAGAAGATGGATCATCTGAATCATTTTGCAGGAACTTTTGTTGCCACGGAGAATAATCAGACTCTGCGGCACCGTAATAGCCACGCCCTTCGAAGGAAAGTCACAAAAATAGGGATAGAGTAAGATCAATGTCTTGAGTCTTTTCTAGCCAATTTTCAATCAGATTCGTTAAAAGGGCACCGTGCAGTACGTCAAAATGTAAAAAATGATATTGATTGGCGCAAGGTGTATAACTGAATATAAACATATAGATGTCTTCAGGTACAGACTTTTTATGTACATGTGAAGTTTTGGATTTTTAGCAGCATGTGCAGGAGAGTTATTAAGCATTTTGTCCATTGCGGCGAAGGAAATCTTAAGTGAAAACTTTGAAGCCCCGTCATATAGTATTTCGGAAACAAAAAATTTTAGCCCCAGTGTTTGTCCCAGGTCTTCAGATGCTACAGACAGAATTTTAAGGCAATCAGATGAAGCCTTTAGGATCAGGGTGCAAAAGAATGACCCCTGTAAACATGCAAAAAAGGGCAAAAGTCGGACTTTCAAAAATTCATAACTCACTTCCTGTTCATATTAGACGTTAAAATATCAAATTTTTCGCCATTCCCGATGAGACTGCCAAGTTTGGTGAGTTTTTGTGCATGTTTCGGGGGTCAAAAATGCGATCGAACAATCGGAAAAATAATAATAATAATAATTTCTACAAAAACAATAGGGACTTCGCAGCGGTCGCTGCTCAGGCCCTAATAATAATAATAATAATATTAATAATAATAAAAGTAATAATATTTTCTACAAAAACAATAGGGACCTCGCAGCCGTCGCAGCTCGGGCCCTAATAACAATTTCTAGAAAAACAATAGGGACCTCGCAGCGGTCACTGCTCGGGCCCTAATAATAATAATAATAAAAATAATAATAATTTCCACAAAAACAATGGGGACCTCGTAGCGGTCGCTGCTCAGGCCCTAATAATAATTTCTACAAAAACAATAGGGACCTCGCCGCCGTCGCTGCTCGGGCCCCAATAATAATTTCTACACAAAGTCCATTGTGGTGACTCGCCCCCTTTTAAGTAAATTCAAAATGGCCGACTTCCTGTAAAACCTAGCTCATTGCTCCAAGAGACTTTTTTGTAGGTCTTGGTCTTATACATACAGTGAACCCTCGCTACTTCGCGGTTCACCTTTCGCGGGTTCAGTGCTTCGCGGGTCTAAAAAATATTCGGGGGCATTGTAGTTTCGCCGAGCGGCACGACGGGGCGCTGGAGCGGTTAGACGGCCGGCGTGCGCCGAAGAAGAGCGTGGGCGAAGAGGAGAGTGGACGAAGAAGAGCACGTTCTCCCGGACACGATCGGTGGCGACGTTTCGCGCGGTTCGGACCGTACCAGAGCTCCGGCCGGCGTGCGTGGCAGTTAAGCCGTAGAGGAGCACCTTCCCCGGGCACGGGCGGTGCCAAGCGGCCCCTAAGTTTAACCGAATGGAAGCTCCGGAGGAGGAGGGCATGCTCGCGTCACAGTAAGCCGAAGAGGAGCACCTTCCCCGGGCACGGGCGGTTCCAAGCGGCCCCTAAGTTTAACTGAATGGAAGCTCCGGAGGAGGAGGGCATGCTCGCGTCACAGTAAGCCGAAGAGGAGCACCTTCCCCGGGCACGGGCGGTGCCAAGCGGCCCCTAAGTTTAACCGAATGGAAGTTCCGGGGGAGGAGGGCGGGCGTGTGTCACAGTTAAGCCGAATTGGAGCACCTCTTCCGCCCGGGCACGAGCGGAGCGCGAGGCTGTCAGTTATGAATGAATAAATGAATAAATGAATAAAGAATGCCACCTTTCATTTCACAGGGCACACCGGACGGCGTACCAGCAGGTAAAAGTCGGAGTAATTAAATAAATACAAAAAGAATGGCTGGGGAATAAAAAAATAATACGTTTTAATAATAATTTGGTTTTTTTGTTATAAAATGAATTTCACTCTCTCTCTCCCCGTATATATATATATATATATATATATATATATTGTGGGACTAATAAAGGACATCTTATCTTATCTTATCTTATCTTATATATATATATATATATATATTTATTATATAAATTGTATATTTTTTTTAAGCATTTTTGAAGGTGCGCCGCTACTTCGCGGATTTTCAGTTTTCGCGGGTGGTCTCGGTCCCCATTAACCGCGATAACCGAGGGTTCACTGTACTCCATAAAATTTACAAAAAGCGAGGTGAAACACTCAACCAGAGCTGCTTTTTTTTAACATTTCTCGAGGGCCATGGCGAGCCATTTCAAAAAAGCTGCACAACTAACGTATAAAATATTGATAAATTTGCTCGGCCTGATGTGTGTGTAAAGTTTCACGAGTTGTCGTTCATATTTAGAACCTCATAATCAGCGTTGTTTTATTGCCGAACAGTGCAATGCCACTCCCACAACTTTTCACGAAAAAGGACTAATTTCGTATTGTGACATCCTCATGGCCGAAACAGTCATCCGAGCATATATGAGGGCGACCTTGTTGAGTTGCACGGAGAAAAACATCCAAGAAAATAACTTGTATTAGCTTTTACCAGTTGGTGGCGCTACTACTACGATGTAAAATAAGTTGGTAGATGTCTTCAGGGCTGAAGTATCCTCAAAAGTGTACAACTTCGAGAAGATAGGATCATCTGAGTCATGTTGCCGGAGCTTTTGTTGCCACAGAGTACAATCGGACTTTTCAGCACCTTAATAGCCACGCCTTTTGCCAAAACGTCACAAAATTCGGCAGAGAGTAAGATCATTGTCTTGAGTCTTTTCTGACTAATTTTCAGTCGGATTCGTCAAAAGGGCACCGTGCAGTACGTGAAAATTAAAATAAAAAAAAAATTTTGATTCCACTTGGCGGCACTGTGTGTATAACAAAATAATAACATTAAGATGTCTTCAGGTCGGGACGTTTTATTTACAGGTGAAGGTTTGGATTTTTAGGAGCATGTGCAGGGGAGTTATTAAGCATTCATTTATTTGTATTAGGTTCATTTTGTCTTCTTATTATTGATATTTGACTGATTCATTAAAAGCAGACAATTATGTTTTAGGTTAATTTTTTACCTGACATGTTTCGGCGAGTCTTTCGCCTTCTTCAGAGTGTCGCATGATGGTGTCTTGAGCTGATGTTCCATGAGGGTGTGGCTTACCTGTCAAAAAAATGAAAAAAATCAGAGCAGTAAAAGAACAAGCACAACATGAACATTACAAATCAGCAATCACTGACCACTGCAAAAGGGAAAACCACATCATGGACCGGGAGAAGGGCAGGGTCATCCGCACAGAAGAGAACAAACAACAGCGCTGGATCAGAGAGGCCATTGAGATCTGCAAGCGAGGCATAAAAACCATGAACAGAGACAAGGGAGCCTTCATCCTCTCCACCACCTGGACCAGCATCTTGGCGGAGTGAACGGACAGCGGGGGGCGTGACTTGCCTTCATTCTTGTGACAGGTAAGTCACGCCCTCATGGAACATCAGCTGATAAAGACGGGTCACAAGACACCATCATGTGACACTCTGAAGAAGGCGAAAGACTTTTGTATTGTGACATGCTCAAGGCCTAAACACTCATCCGAGCAAATATAAGGTAGATTTTGTTAACCTGCCCGGAGAAAAACATCAACGAAAATAATTTGTATTTGTTTTAACCAGTTGGTGGCGCTACCACTGCGATCAAAAATAAGTTGGCAGCCGTCTTCAGGGCCTGAATATCCTCAAATGTGAAAAATTTCGAGAAGATGGATCATCTGAATCATTTTGCAGGAACTTTTGTTGCCACGGAGAATAATCAGACTCTGCGGCACCGTAATAGCCACGCCCTTCGAAGGAAAGTCACAAAAATAGGGATAGAGTAAGATCAATGTCTTGAGTCTTTTCTAGCCAATTTTCAATCAGATTCGTTAAAAGGGCACCGTGCAGTACGTCAAAATGTAAAAAATGATATTGATTGGCGCAAGGTGTATAACTGAATATAAACATATAGATGTCTTCAGGTACAGACTTTTTATGTACATGTGAAGTTTTGGATTTTTAGCAGCATGTGCAGGAGAGTTATTAAGCATTTTGTCCATTGCGGCGAAGGAAATCTTAAGTGAAAACTTTGAAGCCCCGGCCCCGTCATATAGTATTTCGGAAACAAAAAATTTTAGCCCCAGTGTTTGTCCCAGGTCTTCAGATGCTACAGACAGAATTTTAAGGCAATCAGATGAAGCCTTTAGGATCAGGGTGCAAAAGAATGACCCCTGTAAACATGCAAAAAAGGGCAAAAGTCGGACTTTCAAAAATTCATAACTCACTTCCTGTTCATATTAGACGTTAAGATATCAAATTTTTCGCCATTCCCGATGAGACTGCCAAGTTTTGTGAGTTTTTGTGCATGTTTCGGGGGTCAAAAATGCGATCGAACAATCGGAAAAATAATAATAATAATAATTTCTACAAAAACAATAGGGACTTCGCAGCGGTCGCTGCTCAGGCCCTAATAATAATAATAATAATATTAATAATAATAAAAGTAATAATATTTTCTACAAAAACAATAGGGACCTCGCAGCCGTCGCAGCTCGGGCCCTAATAACAATTTCTAGAAAAACAATAGGGACCTCGCAGCGGTCACTGCTCGGGCCCTAATAATAATAATAATAAAAATAATAATAATTTCCACAAAAACAATGGGGACCTCGTAGCGGTCGCTGCTCAGGCCCTAATAATAATTTCTACAAAAACAATAGGGACCTCGCCGCCGTCGCTGCTCGGGCCCCAATAATAATTTCTACACAAAGTCCATTGTGGTGACCCGCCCCCTTTTAAGTAAATTCAAAATGGCCAACTTCCTGTAAAACCTAGCTCATTGCTCCAAGAGACTTTTTTGTAGGTCTTGGTCTTATACATACAGTGAACCCTCGCTACTTCGCGGTTCACCTTTCGCGGGTTCAGTGCTTCGCGGGTCTAAAAAATATTCGGGGGCATTGTAGTTTCGCCGAGCGGCACGACGGGGCGCTGGAGCGGTTAGACGGCCGGCGTGCGCCGAAGAAGAGCGTGGGCGAAGAGGAGAGTGGACGAAGAAGAGCACGTTCTCCCGGACACGATCGGTGGCGACGTTTCGCGCGGTTCGGACCGTACCAGAGCTCCGGCCGGCGTGCGTGGCAGTTAAGCCGTAGAGGAGCACCTTCCCCGGGCACGGGCGGTGCCAAGCGGCCCCTAAGTTTAACCGAATGGAAGCTCCGGAGGAGGAGGGCATGCTCGCGTCACAGTAAGCCGAAGAGGAGCACCTTCCCCGGGCACGGGCGGTTCCAAGCGGCCCCTAAGTTTAACCGAATGGAAGCTCCGGAGGAGGAGGGCATGCTCGCGTCACAGTAAGCCGAAGAGGAGCACCTTCCCCGGGCACGGGCGGTTCCAAGCGGCCCCTAAGTTTAACTGAATGGAAGCTCCGGAGGAGGAGGGCATGCTCGCGTCACAGTAAGCCGAAGAGGAGCACCTTCCCCGGGCACGGGCGGTGCCAAGCGGCCCCTAAGTTTAACCGAATGGAAGTTCCGGGGGAGGAGGGCGGGCGTGTGTCACAGTTAAGCCGAATTGGAGCACCTCTTCCGCCCGGGCACGAGCGGAGCGCGAGGCTGTCAGTTATGAATGAATAAATGAATAAATAAATAAAGAATGCCACCTTTCATTTCACAGGGCACACCGGACGGCGTACCAGCAGGTAAAAGTCGGAGTAATTAAATAAATACAAAAAGAATGGCTGGGGAATAAAAAAATAATACGTTTTAATAATAATTTGGTTTTTTTGTTAAAAAATGAATTTCACTCTCTCTCTCCCCGTATATATATATATATATATATATATATATATATATATATATATATATATTTATTATATATATTGTATATTTTTTTTAAGCATTTTTGAAGGTGCGCCGCTACTTCGCGGATTTTCAGTTTTCGCGGGTGGTCTCGGTCCCCATTAACCGCGATAACCGAGGGTTCACTGTACTCCATAAAATTTACAAAAAGCGAGGTGAAACACTCAATCAGGGCTGCTTTTTTTTAACATTTCTCGAGGGCCATGGCGAGCCATTTCAAAAAAGCTGCACAACTAACGTATAAAATATTGATAAATTTGCTCGGCCTGATGTGTGTGTAAAGTTTTACGAGTTGTCGTTCATATTTAGAACCTCATAATCAGCTTTGTTTTATTGCCGAACAGTGCAATGCCACTCCCACAACTTTTCACGAAAAATCACGAATTTCGTATTGTGACATCCTCATGGCCGAAACAGTCATCCGAGCATATATGAGGGCGACCTTGTTGAGTTGCACGGAGAAAAACATCCAAGAAAATAACTTGTATTAGCTTTTACCAGTTGGTGGCGCTACTACTACGATGTAAAATAAGTTGGTAGATGTCTTCAGGGCTGAAGTATCCTCAAATGTGTACAACTTCGAGAAGATAGGATCATCTGAGTCATGTTGCCGGAGCTTTTGTTGCCACAGAGTACAATTGGACTTTTCAGCACCTTAATAGCCACGCCTTTTGCCAAAACGTCACAAAATTCGGCAGAGAGTAAGATCATTGTCTTGAGTCTTTTCTGACTAATTTTCAGTCGGATTCGTCAAAAGGGCACCGTGCAGTACGTGAAAATTAAAATAAAAAAAAATTTTTGATTCCACTTGGCGGCACTGTGTGTATAACAAAATAATAACATTAAGATGTCTTCAGGTCGGGACGTTTTATTTACAGGTGAAGGTTTGGATTTTTAGGAGCATGTGCAGGGGAGTTATTAAGCATTCATTTATTTGTATTAGGTTCATTTTGTCTTCTTATTATTGATATTTGACTGATTCATTAAAAGCAGACAATTATGTTTTAGGTTAATTTTTTACCTGACATGTTTTGGCGAGTCTTTCGCCTTCTTCAGAGTGTCGCATGATGGTGTCTTGAGACCCGTCTTTATCAGCTGATGTTCCATGAGGGTGTGACTTACCTGTCAAAAAAATGAAAAAATCAGAGCAGTAAAAGAACAAGCACAACATGAACATTACAAATCAGCAATCACTGACCACTGCAAAAGGGAAAACCACATCATGGACCGGGAGAAGGGCAGGGTCATCCGCACAGAAGAGAACAAACAACAGCGCTGGATCAGAGAGGCCATTGAGATCTGCAAGCGAGGCATAAAAACCATGAACAGAGACAAGGGAGCCTTCATCCTCTCTACCACCTGGACCAGCATCTTGGCGGAGTGAACGGACAGCGGGGGGCGTGACTTGCCTTCATTCTTGTGACAGGTAAGTCACGCCCTCATGGAACATCAGCTGATAAAGACGGGTCACAAGACAGCATCATGTGACACTCTGAAGAAGGCGAAAGACTTTTGTATTGTGACATGCTCAAGGCCTAAACACTCATCCGAGCAAATATAAGGTAGATTTTGTTCACCTGCCCGGAGAAAAACATCAACGAAAATAATTTGTATTTGTTTTAACCAGTTGGTGGCGCTACCACTGCGATCAAAAATAAGTTGGCAGCCGTCTTCAGGGCCTGAATATCCTCAAATGTGAAAGATTTCCAGAAGATGGATCATCTGAATCATTTTGCAGGAACTTTTGTTGCCACGGAGAATAATCAGACTCTGCGGCACCGTAATAGCCACGCCCTTTGAAGGAAAGTCATAAAAATAGGGATAGAGTAAGATCAATGTCTTGAGTCTTTTCTAGCCAATTTTCAATCGGATTCGTTAAAAGGGCACCATGCAGTACGTCAAAATGTAAAAAATGATATTGATTGGCGCAAGGTGTATAACTGAATATAAACATATAGATGTCTTCAGGTACAGACTCTTTATGTACATGTGAAGTTTTGGATTTTTAGCAGCATGTGCAGGAGAGTTATTAAGCATTTTGTCCATTGCGGCGAAGGAAATCTTAAGTGAAAACTTTGAAGCCCCGCCCCCGTCATATAGTATTTCGGAAACAAAAAATTTTAGCCCCAGTGTTTGTCCCAGGTCTTCAGATGCTACAGACAGAATTTTAAGGCAATCAGATGAAGCCTTTAGGATCAGGGTGCAAAAGAATGACCCCTGTAAACATGCAAAAAAGGGCAAAAGTCGGACTTTCAAAAATTCATAACTCACTTCCTGTTCATATTAGACGTTAAAATATCAAATTTTTCGCCATGCCCGATGAGTCTGCCAAGTTTGGTGAGTTTTTGTGCATGTTTCGGGGGTCAAAAATGCGATCGAACAATCGGAAAAATAATAATAATAATAATTTCTACAAAAACAATAGGGACTTCGCAGCGGTCGCTGCTCAGGCCCTAATAATAATAATAATAATAATAATAAAAGTAATAATGTTTTCTACAAAAACAATAGGGACCTCGCCGCGGTCGCTGCTCGGGCCCCAATAATAATTTCTACACAAAGTCCATTGTGGTGACCCGCCCCCTTTTAAGTAAATTCTAAATGGCCGACTTCCTGTAAAACCTAGCTCATTGCTCCAAGAGACTTTTTTGTAGGTCTTGGTCTTATACATACAGTGAACCCTCGCTACTTCGCGGTTCACCTTTCGCGGGTTCAGTGCTTAGCGGGTCTAAAAAATATTCGGGGGCATTGTAGTTTCGCCGAGCGGCACGACGGGGCGCTGGAGCAGTTAGACGGCCGGCGTGCGCCGAAGAAGAGCGTGGGCGAAGAGGAGAGTGGACGAAGAAGAGCACGTTCCCCCGGAAACGATCGGTGGCGACGTTTCGCGCGGTTTGGACCGTACCAGAGCTCCGGCCGGCGTGCGTGGCAGTTAAGCCGTAGAGGAGCACCTTCCCCGGGCACGGGCGGTTCCAAGTGGCCCCTAAGTTTAACCGAATGGAAGCTCCGGAGGAGGAGGGCATGCTCGCGTCACAGTAAGCCGAAGAGGAGCACCTTCCCCGGGCACGGGCGGTGCCAAGCGGCCCCTAAGTTTAACCGAATGGAAGCTCCGGGGGAGGAGGGCGGGCGTGTGTCACAGTTAAGCCAAATTGGAGCACCTCTTCTACCCGGGCACGAGCGGAGCGCGAGGCTGTCAGTTATGAATGAATAAATGAATAAATAAATAAAGAATGCCACCTTTCATTTCACAGGGCACACCGGACGGCGTACCAGCAGGTAAAAGTCGGAGTAATTAAATAAATACTAAAAGAATGGCTGGGGAATAAAAAAATAATACGTTTTAATAATAATTTGGTTTTTTTGTTATAACATGAATTTCACTCTCTCTCTCCCCGTATATATATATATATATATATATATATATATATATATATATATATATTTATTATATATATTGTATATTTTTTTTAAGCATTTTTGAAGGTGCGCCGCTACTTCGCGGATTTTCAGTTTTCGCGGGTGGTCTCGGTCCCCATTAACCGCGATAACCGAGGGTTCACTGTACTCCATAAAATTTACAAAAAGCGAGGTGAAACACTCAACCAGAGCTGCTTTTTTTAACATTTCTCGAGGGCCATGGCGAGCCATTTCAAAAAAGCTGCACAACTAACGTATAAAATATTGATAAATTTGCTCGGCCTGATGTGTGTGTAAAGTTTTACGAGTTGTCGTTCATATTTAGAACCTCATAATCAGCTTTGTTTTATTGCCGAACAGTGCAATGCCACTCCCACAACTTTTCACGAAAAAGGACGAATTTCGTATTGTGACATCCTCATGGCCGAAACAGTCATCCGAGCATATATGAGGGCGACCTTGTTGAGTTGCACGGAGAAAAACATCCAAGAAAATAACTTGTATTAGCTTTTACCAGTTGGTGGCGCTACTACTACGATGTAAAATAAGTTGGTAGATGTCTTCAGGGCTGAAGTATCCTCAAATGTGTACAACTTCGAGAAGATAGGATCATCTGAGTCATGTTGCCGGAGCTTTTGTTGCCACAGAGTACAATCGGACTTTTCAGCACCTTAATAGCCACGCCTTTTGCCAAAACGTCACAAAATTCGGCAGAGAGTAAGATCATTGTCTTGAGTCTTTTCTGACTAATTTTCAGTCGGATTCGTCAAAAGGGCACCGTGCAGTACGTGAAAATTAAAATAAAAACAAATTTTTGATTCCACTTGGCGGCACTGTGTGTATAACAAAATAATAACATTACGATGTCTTCAGGTCGGGACGTTTTATTTACAGGTGAAGGTTTGGATTTTTAGGAGCATGTGCAGGGGAGTTATTAAGCATTCATTTATTTGTATTAGGTTCATTTTGTCTTCTTATTATTGATATTTGACTGATTCATTAAAAGCAGACAATTATGTTTTAGGTTAATTTTTTACCTGACATGTTTCGGCGAGTCTTTTGCCTTCTTCAGAGTGTCGCATGATGGTGTCTTGAGACCCGTCTTTATCAGCTGATGTTCCATGAGGGTGTGACTTACCTGTCAAAAAAATGAAAAAATCAGAGCAGTAAAAGAACAAGCACAACATGAACATTACAAATCAGCAATCACTGACCACT